>NC_142013.1:3376081-3513581 GCF_049901735.1 Notechis scutatus | reverse complement strand
ACGGCTGAGTGACTTTGGGCCAATCGCCAGGAGACTGGGAGTTCTAGTCTTGTCTCAGATGTGAAAGCTATTTGGGTGGCTTTGGGCCAATCGCCAGGAGACTGGGAGTTCTAGTCTTGTCTCAGGCATGAAAGCCATCTGGGTGGCTTTGGGCCAATCGCCAGGTGACTGGGAGTTCTAGTCTTGTCTCAGATGTGAAAGCTATTTGGGTGGCTTTGGGCCAATCACCAGGACCCTGGGAGTTCTAGTCTTGTCTCAGGCATAGCGGGTGGTCATGAAGGGAGTTCATCTTGGGTGGCTTTGGGCCAATCACCAGGAGACTGGGAGTTCTAGTCTTGTCTCAGGCATGAAAGGCATCTGGGTGGCTTTGGGCCAATCACCAGGAGACTGGGAGTTCTAGTCTTGTCTCAGATGTGAAAGCTATTTGGGTGGCTTTGGGCCAATCGCCAGGACCCTGGGAGTTCTAGTCTTGTCTCAGGCATGAAAGCTATTTGGGTGGCTTTGGGCCAATCGCCAGGTGACTGGGAGTTCTAGGTCTCAGAGTGAAAGCTATTTGGGTGGCTTTGGGCCAATCACCAGGAGACAGGGAGTTCTAGTCTTGTCTCAGGCATGAAAGCCATCTGGGTGGCTTTGGGCCAATCGCCAGGTGACTGGGAGTTCTAGTCTTGTCTCAGATGTGAAAGCTATTTGGGTGGCTTTGGGCCAATCGCCAGGTGACTGGGAGTTCTAGTCTTGTCTCAGGCATGAAAGCCATCTGGGTGGCTTTGGGCCAATCACCAGGTGACTGGGAGTTCTAGTCTTGTCTCAGATGTGAAGGCCACTAATTGGTTGCAGTATTCCAGGTGTGTCCTTATTAGGGTTTTATGAAGCGGTACTAATACTTCACGTGATCTTGATTCTATGCCTCTGTTTATACAACCCAGGATTGTATTAGCTTGTTTGGCTGCTGCCACACACAGTTGGCTCATAGTCAATGGGACAAAAGGAATTTGACATATGCATCTCAATCTCCCTCCAGGAAGGATAACCAAGACCACCAAACATCTCAGCAACCATTTATTGATTTACAAAAAAAAAAAAAAAAATCAAATATATTTTCACCAACAGGCCAGAAAGTTGTTCGAATCCTTGCTCAGGTCTGAGCCTCCAAAGGATGTTCTTCTTGTAAAGTACTTGGATTCCTTAGCTGTATCATCAATGGTTTTATTGGTATTATTGGTGACCCTGAAAGTCGAGATTAAAAAAAAATGAGGTGAGAAAAGAAAAAAAAAATAGAAAAGTGGAATAGAAGCTGTCCTCCCACATGAGGTTAGTAAAAAACAAAAGACTTGTAAAGATTTTCAGCCATCCAGGTCCTGGTTGTTCCAAAGGTGCTTTTTTTTCAGGAGGCAACTGGGCTTTCTTGTTCTTTCTTTTGAAGACATTTCGCTTCTCATCCAAGAAGCTTCTTCAGCTCTGACAGGATGGTGGGGAATGGATTGATACTCCTTGCAGGCAGCTGGTCATTTGCATCCTTTTAGAGGGTCGTTGAGGTCACTTGAAGGTTTATCTGTGTCCTCAGGGTCACCTGAGTGGTGGATGGATTTCTAGAGGAAAAAAATTGCAGATTACCAGGACCACCACTCAGGTGACCCTGAGAGGACACAGGTAAACCTCCAAGTAGCCTCAATGACCCTCTAAAAGGATGCAAATGACCAGCTGTTTGCAAGGAGTATCAATCCTTCCATCCCACACTATCGGAGCTGAAGAAGCTTCTTGGATGAGAAGTGAAATGTCTTCAAATCAAAAAACCAGAAAGTCTATAGTTTCCTCCTGAAAAAAAGCATCTTTGGGATTTTTTTTTTAAAAAATGTGTTATTTGGCAATCAGCTACAGCCCCCATGCCATTCCAGGACATTTTTGCTGTAATGTGGAATTCTTAAAAAAAAAAAAAGCGATTATCTTGACTTGTGCAAATTCAGCTGTGCAAATTGTGGGCACTTGCTTAGATTCTTGGCACAAGAGCAAAAAGCTGTTTTCATTAGTACTTGGCTGTTAATCCACATGCTTTGCTTCCTGAATGAGCCTATTTTTGGAAGTTTGCACAAACTTTCAAGACACAGTCAATAGTCTGGGCAACTGAATAGAGTTGAGTATTTACTCGCCGGATGCCCTTCCTGTCCCCAGTGTGGAGTTATATTCAGCAGATATATTCTCAACGTGGAGAGAGAGGTATGTATGGTAGGGGGAGGGAGGGAGGGAGGGAGGGAGAGAGAGAGAGAGAGAGAGAGAGAGAGAGAGATCAAACACACACTCCTCCTGATTGTGAGGGAGAGCTCACCTTTAGGCCACTGTACCACTCCTAATTGTGAGGGAGAGGTCCAACCTTTTGGACCCACTCAGGGACCACCAAACTCATCATTTTAAACCCTGGAAAATCCCCCCAAAAGTCTGCAGGAAAATCCCCCACCCTGTTTTCCTACTGATCAATTGTTCTTTATTTGGGATTGCAGGATACCATCTCCAGCTCCGTTCTCAGGGGAGAAAGAGAGACTTTTGGCTTCATGCAAGGAAAGCAGCAGAAGTCTTTCTTTCTCTCACCCAAGTCCCGCCAGAAATGAGTCTTTGCAAGCCTCTTGGAGCAGGAGGCCTTGCAGGGTCCCAAAGACTCATTTCTGGCGGAGTTTGGGGAGAGAAAGAAAGACTTTGCTGCTTTCCTTGCATGCAGCCAAAAGCAGAAGAAGAAAGAAGGAAAGAAGCAGCCCGGTGGCCAGCCAGCCGTGAGGCAAGTGGGGCAAGTTCCCCCTCACTCAGTACCTCATGTTGTTCACAAGGCAAGCAATGCAAGCCTGGTGACTTATGACCATTTTTCATACTTACGACTCTTGTAGCATCCTTGTGGTCGCATGATCAAAATTCAGCTGGCTCGTATTTATGACGGTTTCTGTATCCCGGGGTCTCCTTTTTGTGATGTTCTGACAAGCGAACTCAAGGGGGAAGCCAGATTTGCTTAACAGCTGTGTGACTAACTTAATAACGGCAGGGATTCACTTTAATGATGGTGGCCAGTAAGGTTGTAAAGTGAGGCCTAAAAAAATCACCTAATGACCCTCTTGATTCGCAGGGGACCTTCTGGGGCTCGGTTGTGGTCAGAAGTCCTAAGCCCTAGCCGTTTGAAGGTGTGTGGACTTCGACTCCCAGAATTTAACCACCCGCTCTCTTAACTTGGGAATGAAATTGACCTGTTTCTTGGTTTTGCTTGAGTTATTGACTCATCTGAACAGGCTGGGTTGATGCTACACGCGAACTAAAAAAGGCCAACCATAAGCTAATCTTTGGACCTTCTTTTCCCAATTGCTTCTAGTCACATAGTTGAGTCAAATACACTATATTGTGGGTCCTGTCAATCAGAGGATGTCAGCTGGAGGCAACCAGGCAATGGGTCTTTTCTGCAGTAGCTCCTGCCTTCTGGAATATTCTCCCTTCAGAGATCAGGATGACCCCCAACCCTGTTGGCCTTTGGACAAAGATTTGTGTGCCTCGGGCCCCATTTCCTGGCTCTATTAATGACCATAGTAACAGAGCCGTGGTGGCGCAATGGTGAGAATGCAGTACTGCAGGCTAATTCTGCCGACTGCCAGCCCTTCGATCCTGACTGGCTCAAGGTGGACTCAGCCTTCCATCCTTCCGAGGTGGGTAAAAAGAGGACCCAGATTGTTGGGGGGACAATATGTCGACACTGTAAACCGCTTAGAAAGGGCAGTAAAAGCACTGTGAAGCGGTATGTAAGTCTGCTATTGCTTGGGAAAAAAGGAAGGGAGGGAGGGAGGGAGGGAGGGAGGGAGGAAGGAGGGAAGGAAGGAAGGAAGGAAGGAAGGAAGGAAGGAAGGAAGGAAGGAAGGAAGGAAGGAAAAACGAGGGCCCAGATTGTTGGGGGCAAGAGGCTGATTCTGTAACCTGCTTTAGAGAGGGCTGGAAAGCATTATAAAGTGGTATATAAATCTAAGTGATATTGGGAAGGAAGGAAAGGAGGGAGGGAGGGAGGGAGGGAGGGAGGGAGGGAGGGAAGGAAGGAAGGAAGGGCAAGGAAGGAAGGAAGGAAGGAAGGAATAAAGGAAGGAAGGAAGGAAGGAAGGAAGGAAGGGAGGAAGGACTCTGAAAGGCTTAGAGGGCTGGAAAGCACTATAAGGAAGGTATATAAATCTAAGTGATATTGGGAAGGAAGGAAGGAAGGAAGGAGGAAGGAAAGGAGGAAGGAAGGAAGGAAGGAAGGAAGGAAGGAAGGAAGGAAGGAAGGAAGGAAAAATGAGGGCCCAGATTGTTGGGGGCGAGGCTGATTCTGTAAACTGCTTTAGAGAGGGCTGGAAAGCACTGTGAAGCAGGATATAAATCCTAAGTGCTATTGCTGTTTTCTTGGTGCCTCCGATTTATTTTGTAACGTTTCAATTGTTTTTATGTTTCATGCTGTACACTGACGAAGTCACTTGTTGACATGGGCAGCTATAAAAGTCAAATCACGTAGAATCAAATCAAATCCAAAAATAAATGGAGGACTACTTAGCGGGTTGCACGAATGTTGCCAGTAGATTTTGAAGCTAAAGATGTTGTGTGAACGTTATTTATTTATTCATATCCTGCCTTTATTATTTTTATAAACACTGGTTTATTGTTGATTGGACAGAATCGATTATAGAAAGAAGAGAGTTATGTGGTAGCCGTAGAGTAAGAGCAAAATTTATAAATGCTGTAAAGAAAAGCAAACTTTTATTTATTTTTTTATTCCTTTCTATTGTTCTTTTACCGTTTTTCCTTTCTTGTGCCTATATAGATGTATGTATGTATATATGTATGTATGGTATTCAGCTTTGTTCGGGTATTTTCCTACGTCGTTATAGTTGTGCTTTTAAAGTTGTAGCAACGTTTCGGCAGAATCTCATCTGCCATCATCAGGCTTCTGTATTGTGTTCGTCTGTGAGTCAGACTATTACAGACGAAAGTAATAAAGGCAGGATAAAAAAATCTAATAAATAAATAAATACAGCTCCCCATCTCACCATTCGAGACCCCCCTGATCCGTCTCCTGGTGTTATGACCCCAGATGGTTAATGGAGTGTCGTTCCCCACACACCTCACCCCCCCATTTCTTAACACAAATACTGCAAATGTGAGCAAAGCAGGTGATTGTGGCGTTTATTTCAATCTCTTTCTTTGCACAAAGTCAAAGAGGATGGAATATCTACAAACAGCCATGGATTTTTAGCACCGTCTCGCGAAAAGAGGGGTGGAAACATTTAATAGAGGGCGAGAACAAAATACAGCCATGATGTAACCAGGGAAGCAACAAAAGGCAGAACGAAGAACATGAGAAGCCAAGAAGCCAGATTTTTATAGAAGGAATGCAAAGGAATTACAAGACAAGAATCTTCTTTTACAAAAAGAAGAAGAAAAATCCAGTCGATTGACAGCAATCGTTTCCCACTGGTGCCCAAACAGTGAAGCCCAAATTAGAATTGGGGAAGAATTTCATTTCATTCACCATTTCAACATTTTTTGCAATCAAAGAGTGGAAATAAAACTTGTCTTTTATATTGCAGTTCTCATATATGCTGCGTGGTTGAAAATGTGTTGTAACCGAGAAAAGTTTACGGACGTTGGTGGAATTAATGGACAAAAAAAATGTGTTGAAATACATGATTTGGATAAATTCTCCATCAGCATCTCATCATTACAGAACCTTCTGGACCAGTCAGACAAAATGACAAGAATTAAATAATGATATATATACACATATGGAGCAACAGGTAGCAAACGCGCACCCAATTGTGAGCAAACATTTTCTTTCTTTTTTGTAAACCCCCCCCCCCCCAAAAAACCCTGAACTTTTACAAGATTTGCAAAAAAAAGAGCAACTAACTTGGACAAATTTGTCTCCAATCAATATTACAACTCTGTATGGACTCTTGGGACTGGCACATCTGCAGGGCACCAATTTGGAAAGGATGCTTCAAAGCAGTAGTTTTCAAATATGGCCACTTTTAAGAGAGGTGGACTTCAACTCCCAGAATTCCCCAGTCAGCATGTGTATGGACATCAATACCCAGCACCTCCCAGCAGTCATGCTGGGGGCTGGAGGATTCTGGGAGTTGAAGTCCACATGTCTTAAAAGGGCCAAGTTTGAGAAACACCGTTCTAAAGAGAATAACATTGGCATATAGAACATAAAAAAAAACACCAGACATTTCATGCCCGGAATTAAAAGAGACACTTAGGTGTTAACCAGCAAAGTGAAAACGCTCGTAGATGACTGTTGCTTCTTCTATATCCACAAGAAAGGGGTGGTATTCCCTTTATATTCCATAACTGTGCAGATTTGACATATATTTTATTGAATTCGTTTTGATAGCATATTTTTAGCTCAGGATTGAACCTCGGGGCTCCTCGACGCTCTCTGAGCTTAGTTATTTTCTTGCAGACGTTTCTTTACCCAGCTAGGTAACATCATCAGTGTTAGAAGGGAGAGTGAGTTTATAAATGGAGAGCAAACCCTCCCTCCCTTCTAGCACTGATGATGTTACCTAGCTGGGTAATGAAACGTCTGCAAAAAAAAAAAAAAAAGCCAAACCAGCTCAGGCACCACCCAAAACTCCTCATTTCACTAATAATTCCAAGTGGAGAGGTAGTCTTTTTTTTTTTTCCCCTTCCACAATCTTGCCCTGATGGACAGCTGCTCCCCCCTCTTGAAAATTGTAGAAGTCTTTTTGGATAAGAACTTCCTAGGTTGCTCCAGCTACAAGGAAAAATTCTTGCGGATATGGAAGGCACCCACAAACCTTGCATGGTGTTTTAAGGGGTGTGGCCTGAGAATGCTTACATATTTGCCAAAAAAAAAAAAACCAAAACAACCCTATATGTCTCCTCCTAAAACCCTAACCAACCACCTTTTGGTACAGATCTTGATTTCTGTATAAATAACCCAGTTGGGGGAACCCCGTGCCAATTTCCGACGGTGCCTGCCACAACCATTTTTTTCCTTTTGGCCAAATTTATTTTTGCGTCCCTGAATTTTCAGAAGGAAAGGTTTGGGTTTGGCTCTCCTGAATAGAAGCAGCGATGAAGTGTGTGCCCTTACACAGGAATGTGTTTGTGCATTCACACAGCAGGAGGAGAGCTGATCTGAAAATATATGCCCTCGACTTATAACAGTTCATTTAGTGACCCATTCAAAGTTGCATTCTGGACCAGCCTTTTCCAAGGTGACAATCAAGCACGTTCTCATATCCAGATTTTTCCCATCTGGCAAATGGCAAATAAGCAGGATGGAGCCGTCATTTCCATATCCATTCAGGTAGTCCTTGACTTACAGGCTGTTCGGAGCTACGACTGCACTGAAAAACGTGACCTTATGACCGCGGTTCACACTTAACGGCTGTTGCAGCGTCCGCACAGTTGTGTGATCGAAATTCAGGCAGCTGACTCGTATTTATGACCATTGCATTGTCCTGGGGGTCGTGGGAACCCCTTTTGTAACCTTCTGACAAGCCAACTCAACTGGGAAGTCGGATTTGCTGGGCAAAAGTGTTCCTAACTTAACAACGGAGGTGATTCACTGAACGACAGCGGAGAGAAAGGTCGTAAAAACGGGGCAAAGCTTATTTAACAACTGTCTCGCTTAGCCAGGGAATTTTGGGGCTCCGTTGTGGTTGTAAGTTGAGGACTACCTGTAGATATGATTTCAACCTCCATTTCCCCAATGGGGTACGGCTGGATTATATACAGCAAGGGGTCCCCAAAACTTGGCCACTTTTAAGACTTGTGGACTTCAACTCCCAGAATTCCCCAGCCAGCCATGTCTGTTCTTTCTTCTCTTAACCTCCTAAGGTGGAGAGAGATTGCAGAGGAAGGGATTACAAGAGAGTAAACTATGCTGGCTGGGGAGAATTCTGGGAGTTGAAGTCCACAAGTCTTAAAGTGGCCAAGTTTGGAGACCTCTGATATACAGGGACACAATTTATACCCATTCTGGGGAATAAAATAGGACATTTGCATTTTCTAACATGGCAACCGTCATCATACCGGCAAAATTTTTTCTTTTTCCCCCCCTTTTTTTTAAAGGTCCAAACTGGGGTTTTGGAGAGTCCTCCTAAATTCCTTCCTCCAGAGCCTTGGAGTTTTTTTTTAAAAAAAACCTCACCCTCCCACCAAGTTTCTTCCCCTTTTTCGGACAGACACACACACAGTTCTTAGCTAATTCACTTCACACACTCTACCTTTCTAGCACAACTAGGCGTAGAAATAACATTATTAAATCGTGACACGTACTTTTATAAGTGGAAAGCATTCCAGCACAAAGCCGTAGCAGAGACATCACGCACACAAAAAAGGAAACACTACAATTTTTCTCCCCAGCATCCGTTTCAGCAATCAAGCCAACCACGTGGGTTACCCATATATCGTACAACTGGTCCCCTTCCCCACCAGCCCCCCCCAATCCCAGCTGCTCCCCCCACCCCTTAAATAATGTTTCCTAGCCTGGCATTCTAGCAAAACAGTTATTTTTGCTTATTTCTCCAGTGTCCCTATCCGATATTTCTACTTACTTTTCGTACATGGTTTGTTTCTTTTGTTTTTAAAATAATCCAGAAATAATCCTTATAATTAGTCGAGGGTCTTTTCTTAAATATCTCCCCCTCCTCTTGGAAATAATATTTCTGGACTTCAACTCCCAGAATTCCCCAGCCAGCCGTGTCTGTTTCTTTTTTTCTCTTAACCTCCTAAAGTGGAGAGAGATTGCAGAGGAAGGGATTACAAGAGAACAATCTATGCTGGCTGGAGACTTTCCTTCCTTCCTTCCTTCCTTCCTTCCTTCCTTCCTTCCTTCTCAATCTTTTTTTCCTCTGGTGGGTATAAATGCCAAATCGAATTGGCGATTTGGGGCCAAGAAATAATGACAGCAGTCATGGCTGTTTTATTCTGCCAAGGAACCATTTCAATCTTTTTTAAAACAAAAGAACCAGAAAAACGTGGCAATGGATGGGAAAATGCTTCCTCTGTACTTTTTGCGTTTATCTTCTTGTTAATCCGAAACGGGCAAACTGCCCTCGTATTTTAAAAAGTCTATTTTTTTTCCCTCCCATTTAAATAAGCCAGGCTTTACATCTTTTCTCCTCTCCCAAAGAGATTGAAGAAATCTTTGTGTGTTAAATTGAGGATGCAGACATAACTGTTAATAGATGATCACGCAGGGATGCAAATAATAAGGGAGGGGAAAAAAGAAACCAGGACATTTTTAACAGTTGTTGCCCTGTCAGGATGGGTGGGTTTGAAAAACCCTGTAGTTCTTCACCTCTTGCAATATTTAGTTTTTAGATCAGATAAGAATTTTTCTATAGGCAATCTGTGGGACTCCCCGCCACATCTGGACTTCGGAAAGCAGGCCGTGAGCAAAATGGGCGCCGGGGAGATTTTTACTGACTGGCAAAAACGGCAACCCAATAGGTACCACTCTACTCATTCTAGGCTAGCTTGCAAGAAGGGAGAGTGTTACAAGGCTTAATGCCAGCTTTCTGTTTGATTTGTTTTTTAATAAAAGTCTCTGTCCAATGCCGAGAGCGGAGAATTTGATGGAAAAATCAATATTTCCTCCGATTTGATGTCCTTCTTTTTGCAAAAATAATAATAATAATGTTGAATTGGGAAAACGGATCAACCAGGGCAACGAAAAAGGATCCTTTTGATGGATCTATTCGTCTCCAAGGCCTACGCATAAGAACCAAAAAAAAAAAAAAAAGGAATAACACAATTGCAGAGTTCGAAGGGACCTTGGAGGTCATATAGTCCAACCCCCCCCCTCAAGCAGGAACCCCTCTAGCGATTTCAGATGAAGGATTGTCCAAACTCTTCTTAAAAGCTTTTGTGATGCGGATCTCAGCACATCTGGACTTCCATCTGCTCTCACAAAATTGACTCAGCATTTAAATTTTTTAAAAAATATTAAGGTTATACGGGGTCAGGCAAGTGTGACGGGAAGAGAAGTATTTGCACAAGCCAGCGTGTAACAACGCAGATCAAGGCTGAAAACCATTTGTTCAATCCATAGCAAGAACTGAGGGTCTGGTTTCTTTCAAACCATTAGGGAACAAAATCAATAAATAAATCGTGGGCTGGCTCACCAGATGTTTAGGAATGCCAGTCACTCCTCTAGTTTTATCGATGGATTTGCTTTGATTCACTGAGTTTGCAATTTTCTGACTGCAGGTCGTCCTCAACTTCATTTAGCGACTGTTCAAAGTTGCAATGGCACCGAAAAAAAGGTCACTTATTGTGACCGTATTTTTCACACTTACAACCGTTGCAGAGTCAAAATTCGACGCTTGACCACTGATTCCTATTTATGACGATTGTAAGTGTCCCCGGCAACTGTTGGACAAGCCAAATCAACAAGGGAAGCCTGTTTCACTTAACAACCACAGGACTGGCTTAACAACTGCAATGGTTCGCTTCACACAACCGTGGCAAGACAGGTTGTAAAATGGGAACAAAATTCAGTCAACGAATGTGTCACTCAGGAACTGAAATTTTGGAGCTCCCGTGTGCTCGTACGTTGAGGACTATCTCTATTTTCTATTTTGTGTTGTAGATGTTATATTGTCGGGCATAAAGTCTGCCCCATACCATTTCAAGTAATAATAATAACAATTGCTAAGGATTGTCTTTCAGCACATCTGCAGAGTCCCCAGTCCTGGGAGAAGCTTTTAAGAGAGCTGGAAATAAAAGTTTAAGACCCTGTTTGGTTTCCTTTTGGGAAAAAAAAATCTGCCTCTGACCCAATCAGCTTCGTGAGTTTTCGAAGCCAAGATGCTACCCGCATTTCCCCATTTTTTAAGATGAAGAACTCTGCAACTCTGCTGCCATCTTTCTACTGAAACCCTGGTGCACATTTACAGAAGTGCGCTATCCTTCTTTGCACACTAAAGGAGATTATTTAATCTCCTTAAAAAACCCAACAGGGAATGAGCTTCTAATACAGTCAAGAGGATAAGCTTTGATTAGAAGGCTCTAATTAATTTTGAAGGAAGGGAGGAAGGAAGGAAAGAAGGAATGAGAAGGAAGGAAGGAAAGAAGGAAAGAGAAGGAAGGAAGGAAGAAACGAGAAGGAAAGAAGGAATGAGAAGGAAGGAAGAAATGAGAAGGAAGGAAGGAAGGAAGGAAGGAAGGAAGGAAGGAAGGAAGGAAGGAAGGAAGGAAGGAAGGAAGGAAGGAAGGAAGGAAGGAAGGAAGGAAGGAAGGAGAAATAAACAGAGAGACAGGAGAAAACAGCAAGTAACTGCAGTGAATTATTCTTTAGCTTCAGCCAACTTATTGTTAATTTCTTTACTTTTCTCCTTGTCCTCGGCCGTGGGTCTGCTAGTTGTTTCTGTGCCCTTCTTCTTCGATGCCCTGCTGGACGCCATCTGCTTATCTTTGGGCTTTTTCACAGATTTATGGCTTGGGGTCGTCTTTTTTGGCTTAGAAGGCTGAGGACTGGGCTTCTCCACCTGGTCGGAACCAACAAGACCATCAGGGTTGAAGGACATTCACGGCAGACAGAGGGGGAGGGAGGGAAGGTAGGGGAAAACTGAATTGAGAGAGAGA
The DNA here is from genome assembly GCF_049901735.1 of Notechis scutatus. Lineage (NCBI taxonomy): Eukaryota > Metazoa > Chordata > Lepidosauria > Squamata > Elapidae > Notechis > Notechis scutatus. The sequence continues at coordinate 3,501,971 of NC_142013.1, read as the reverse complement.
GAATTGCATGTTAAGAGCCAACGGTGCCCGGAAGGAGACGGGAAATGCCAGGGGGTTATCCAGACACCACTGTGATATTCCCCAAAAAGAAGACCCTGTCATTCATTCATTCATTCATTCATTCATTCATTCATACATACATACATACATACATACATACATACATACATACATATATATAAAATGGCACCAGGTCTTATTTTCGGGGGATGTCGTCCACTGACTAACCTCACTTGTGCGTGTCGCTCCCGGCCTCCTTTTCGTTGTCAGAGGCCTTCCGGAACTCCTTCTTCTTCTGCAGCCGGCAAGGCTTCCCTGAAGGCCTCTGCAGCCAATAACTGAGGTCTGGATCGATCCTGAGCTTTCTAATCAGCTCCAGAGGCCTTCAGGAAAGCCTAGCCAGCCTTGCTGGAGGCAGAAGAAATGGGCCTGTGAGGCAGGTGTCGGGGTGGTCCCAGGCCTGGCTATACCTGTCCAAAGGTAAGTAATAGGGCAGCTCCACCCACCCCTCATCCCCACCCTAGCTTAATTTTTACCCCTCCACTCTGGAGTGGGCGGGATCTTAATTAGGGCTTATTTGGGGGGGGGGGTAGGGCTTATATTGGGCGCATGTGTAAAAAAATCAAGCTAAGTCTTATTTCCAGGCTAGGCCGTATTTTCAGGGAAACGGGGTACACCCCATGGCTAACAAGGTTGTGGAATGCTTCAGCGTCCAAAAAAAGGTTTTTTTTTTGCAGAACGCAAAAACATTATCTTGCCTGCAACTCTTTAAAGCAGCTGCATCCTTCGCCCAGGTTCACCCATCTGCCTTCTTGGGCTGCACTAGAAGAAGATGCAGCAACTTTTAAGGTGTTTCAGAGAGCAGTTAATTTTCTCCCCGTGGGCTTGGAAGTGCCTTTCTCCATTTAGAACCAGAATAGCTGTGAAATACTAGAAAATACGCACAGCTCGGGTTTTCGATTTCGATGGGGGTTTAATTTCTGAACATTTCCTTACCGGACACATCAAAAAACAGTGCGCTGGCACTGGCGGCCACAAGCACATCCTCCAAACAGCCCAGCATGTTCCCTTCTTACTCTCTTGCAAACCCTTTCTCTCCAATAACTCCACTCTCTTGGGATCCCTTTCTCTCCAGTCTATAAGGAGGGGAGAGAGAGAGAGAAAACCCTACTTCGCGGTGTCACAGTGCTTGCCTTGCCTCTGTTTGGATGTGTGCTGTGAGGCTGCATGCCCAAACCACCAGCACCTGCACATGGGTGTGAAAGCAACCTAATGTCATGCTCCTGTCGGAATCTGACTCTGAGGAGGAAGCCGAACAGCTGACAGGGAGTGGGAGTATGGCTCCATTGGCTGTGGAAGAAATCAGGGAAGGGCAAAGTCCGGCTGGGCAGAGCAGGGGAGAGGTAGAACAGGGGAGAGGGGGTTCAAAGGAAGACCCAGGGCCACCCCCTCTTAGGGCACACAGGGAGGAACGGAGAAGGGAGCAACATGGGTGGCATGGCTTACGGGGGAGGAAAGGGCCCTGATTCCCTTCATTAGCTGCAGCTGGGAACACAAGTGTATAAAAAAAGGAAGCTGCGCACAGCAAGCTGTTGGGAGCAAACGTGACTTTTATCTTGTATCGTGGCTTATCTGTGTTCCTTGCGTCTTCCCAACTGTGTGAGTTTTGTCGTGCTTTCCAAGTCTGACATTCCTTCTCCTGCCTTATCAAGCTAATTATTTCAGTTTGGTTTGTTTGGATTTTAGGTTATTGTTTGTGTTTACTTTGTTTTGGACTTGATTCCCTGCAGCCCAAGGCTGTTCCTGGGAGAGTTTTTCTCCAGCCCAGAAGGTAACCGGGACATTGGGGGCAAAGTTGGAGATAATAAAGGGACTCTTATAGCTTATCTGACTGTGTTGCCTTGGTGCCACGCCCCTTTGGGTCATCACACCTATGATGTCCTGCAGACGGTTGAATGTCAATGATGGTGTCTGCACCCCCACCCGCCATGGCTCTCATCCTTACCTTTGAGGATTCTTTATGCGGCTCTTTATAGAGGGTGCGTATCCTTCGGTGCTCCAAGAATTTGTTGTCATGTGGGCCAGGCTTTGCTCCCTCGGCAGTGAACTGGGAACTGTAGCTTGTCTGGTGATTCATTTTCTCATCTGGAGGCTCATATTGAAACTTGGCTTTGATAGCTCTCACCGGCCTGATGTCCGTCCAGGGTCGAAATTCATTTCTGAGGGAGCAGAAAGGTAGGAAGAGAACAGGAAAATAATAACCGCGCCCCGACAATACAAGATAAGAATAGGATAAGGCAGGATAGGATAGAAAATAGAAGAGAGAAGAGAAAAGATAACAGAATAGAATTCCGAATGGAATTCAGAATAGAAAATAGAATAGAAAATAGAGAAGAGAGAATAGGATAGAATAGAATAGAGAATAGAATAGAATAGAAAATAGTATAGAATAGAATAGAATATAGAATAAAAAATAGAATAGAAAACAGAATAGAATGAAGAGGGAATAGATTAGAAAATAGAATAGAATGGAATGGAATGGAATGGAATGGAATAGAATAGAATAGAATAGAATAGAATAGAATAGAATAGAATAGAATAGAATAGAATAGAATAGAATAGAATAGAATATAGAATAAAAAATAGAATAGAAAACAGAATAGAATGAAGAGAGAATAGATTAGAAAATAGAATAGAATAGAATAGAATAGTATAGAATATAGAATATAGAATAGAATAGAATAGAATGTAGAGGGAATAGAATAGAAAATAGAATAGAATAGAATAGAAAATAGAATAGAATAGAATAGAATAGAATAGAATAGAATAGAATAGAATAGAATAGAATAGAATAGAATAGAATAGAATAGAATAGAATAGAATGTAGAGGGAATAGAATAGAAAATAGAATAGAATAGAAACTAGAATAGAATAGAATAGAATATAGAATAAAAAATAGAATAGAAAACAGAATAGAATGAAGAGAGAATAGATTAGAAAATAGAATATAATAGAATAGTATAGAATATAGAATATAGAATAGAATAGAATAGAATGTAGAGGGAATAGAATAGAAAATAGAATAGAATAGAATAGAATAGAATAGAATAGAATAGAATAGAATAGAATATAGAATAAAAAATAGAATAGAAAACAGAATAGAATGAAGAGGGAATAATTAGAAAATAGAATAATATAGAATAGTATAGATATAGAATATAGAATATAGAATAGAATAGAATAGAATAGAATAGAACAGAACAGAACAGAACAGAACAGAACAGAATAGAATAGAATAGAATAGAATAGAATAGAATAGAATAGAACAGAACAGAATAGAATAGAATAGAATTCTTTATTGGCCAAGTGTGATTGGACACACAAGGAATTTGTCTTGGTGCAAATGCTCTCAGTATACATAAAAGATACATTTGTCAAGAGTCAAGAATCATCAGGTACAATTAATAATAGTCATAGAGTACAATATAATCAAATCCTACTAGGAAATATAAATCGTAAGGATACAAGTGACAAAGTTACAGTCATACAGTCACAAGTGGGAGGGGATGGGTGATAAGGAGTGAGGAGAAGATTAATAGTGATAGTAGTAAAGACTTTGTAATATTTGGACAGGTTTGAGGGAATTATTTGTTTAGCAGTTATGGCATTGGGGGAAAAACTCTTCTTGTGTCTAGTTGTTGTGGTGTGCAGTGCTCTATACTGTTGTTTCGAGGGAAGGAGTTGAAACACTTTATGTCCGGGATGTGAGGTGTCTGTAGATATTTTCACAGCCCTCTTTTTGACTCGTGCAGTATACAGGTCCTCAATTGAAGGCAGGTTGGTACTAATTGTTTTTCCTGCAGTCTTAATTCCTCTCTGGAGTCTGTGTCTGTCCTGTTGGGTTGCAGAACCAAACCAGACAGTGATAGAGGTGCAGATGACAGACTCCATCATTCCTCTGTAGAACTGGATGAGCAGCTCCTTGGGCCATTTGAGCTTCCCGAGTAGTCCTTGATTCTGTAAAGATTCTCAGTCCTCCAGGTCACGGTTGTCCTAAAGGTGCTTTTTTTCAGGAGGCACCTGGACTTTCTTGTTTTTTTCTTCTTTTGAAGACGTTTCGCTTCTCATCTGAGAAGCTTCTTCAGTTCTGACAGGACAATGGAGGATGGGAGGATCGATACTCCTTGCAGACGGCTGGTCATTTGCATCCTTTTAGAGGTCTGTTGAGGCCACTTAGAGGTTTATCTGTGTCCTCAGGGACACCTGAGGAAAGGATGGATTGCCAGAAGGAGAAAAAAAAATTGCAGATTACCACAAACCATTTGCACCACTCAGGTGACCCTGAGGACACAGATAAACCTCCAGGTGGCCTTAGCGACCCTCTAAAAGGATGCAAATGACCAGCTGTCTGCAAGGAGTAGCCATCCTTCCACTCCCCACTATCAGAGCTGAAGAAGCTTCTTGGATGAGAAGTGAAATGTCTTCAAAAAAACAACAACAAGGAAGTCCAGTTGAAAAAGCACCTTTGGGACGAGGTAGTCCTTGACTTACAACCATTTCTTTAGTGACTGAAGTTACAGCGGAACTGAAAAAACTGACTGATGACCAGTTTTCACACTTATGACCATTACAGCATCCCCAGTGATAAAAATTTGAATGCTTGGCAACTGGTTTCTCTTTATGACGACCGCAGTGTCCCCGGGGGGAATCCAGGTTTGTTTAACGGCCTCATGACTCATTGAACTACTGCAGTGACTCGCTTAACAACAGTGGCAAAAAAGAGCCATAACATGGGGCCAACCTCACTTAACAACTATCTTGTTTAAGCAATGGTAATTTTGGGCTCAATTGGAACCGTAAGTTGAGGACTACCTATAATGTCAGGAATAGCTGCACTTAAATTCTGCTTCAGAGTTAAAGGAGATTTGTTGGCCTATAGCAGGGTGGGCAAACTACGGCCCGAGGGCCACATCCGGCCCGTTGGTCTTTTAATCCGCCCGCCGAAGATTGGTACAGAATTAAGGTTTGATGTGAATGATTGAATTATTGCATTCATTTGATTTTGACTTGTAAAGACAGGCATTTCGACACCAGGTAGCGGCCCATCTGTCAAATTTTAAAAGTCAATGAGGCCCCCGAGCCAAAAAGTTTGCCCACCCCTGGCCTATAGGCACCATTTTCATGGCCAAAAAACCCCCAACCAATTTGCCCTGATTAGTTTCCTCAACCTACAACTTTGTGATCTCCTGGTGGTACCCCGTCCAAATCTCAACTAATTTGACTTCTGAAGATGCGCTACGGCAGCGAGCTGCTATTTTCTCCCCTGACCTAAAGGTAATCCTTTCTGCTGTTTACAGGTGGTTCTCAACTTAGGACAGTTCATTTAGTGACCCCTCAAAGTGATGACGATACTGAAAAAAGTGACTTATGACCAGCTTGCCTTCGGTAGTTGAGGATGCTCCACCACTGGAGGCCTTTAAGAAGAGATTGGAGAGCCGTTTGTCTGAAATGCTAGTGGGTTTCCTGCCTGTGCAGGGGGTTGGACTAGAAGACCTCTAAAGTCCCTTCCAACTCTACCATTCTATTCTATATTCTAACCTCTCCTCCGAAGCCCCTGAAGCCAGGACAAGAAGCGACAGATGGAAACTAACCAAGGAGAGAACCAACCTGGAAGTAAGGAGAGAATTCCTGAGAGTGAGAACAATTAACCAGCGGAACTACTTGCCACCGGAACTTGTGGGTGCTCTTAGCACTGGAGGTTTTCAAGAAGAGACTGGACATACTGTTGAAATGTAAATTGGAAGAAGAAAAGGTGAAAGAAACGATGCTGGCCTGGATGAAAGATTTTGGATACGGTATAAATCTGGAAGATTGGCAAATTTTATGGGACAAGAATAGGAAAATTACCCTGGCGGTATCATATAAAGAAAATTTACAAACAATGTTTTAGCAATGGCGCATCCCACCATCAAAAATGTATCCGAAATTATCTCCTAAATGCTGGAAATGCAATAAAGAAATTGGAACATATTACCATGTATGGTGGAAATGTGAAAAAGCCCAAATATATTTGGCTGAAAATCAGAAACTGGTGAGAAGAGATGTGTCAAATTAAAATAAGAGTTCAGACCTGAAATTTTCTGATTGGGAATCAAGGTGGGGAAACATAAGAAAGGGATAATATATTTAATCATCCATGTCACCACTGCCGTGAGACTAGCTCTTGCCCAAAGATGGAAAGGAAGTGATACGCCAGAAGAGATGGAAATAATTAAAAAATTTGGTCGTGCGCTGAAATGGATAGAATAACTCAAGAATTAAAAGATAAGACTGAATCTGATTATTACAGAATTCGGGAAAAGTTTTACCACTGGTTTAAAAAAAAGAAAGGAGTAACTCTAGCAAAGATGATTAATGTTTATGTACATATGTAAATCTGTATTTTTTGTTATGTATGCGCCACGTTCATTGTTTTTAATGTTTCTTTTTCTGTTTGTTGTTCATTAATAAAATTATTTTTTTTTAAAAAAAAGAAGAAGAGACTGGACAGCCATTTCTCCGGTATGGTACATAGCATTTCCTGCCTGAGCAGACCCTTCCACCCTTATATTTACATTACTCCACAAGATAGGCAGCAGATAAAGGTAATCCATAAGACAAAATTTCAACTGTACTTGCTGGAGCAAGGGGTTGGACTAGAGGACCTCTAAGGACCCTTCCAGCTGTGCTGTTCTATTAAAATATGCCTATTCATCCACTGAGAGACAGGCTCCTCTGTCTTCACAGGCATAAGTAATCCGAGCATGCCTGTTCAATGAGAGAAGCCAACAAAGAGCTAGAACTAATTCAGAAATACAGAAGATCTTCTCCACGGGATAATTTGCTTTGTCTCTGAATTGAGGGGGGGAAAAAACAACGAATGATTTAATTATGCAGAGCCCAAAGAGCATCCATGCCTTTCTGGTTGGAAAGCATCTTGCGGAAAAGCAAAAGAAAAAGAAAAAAAACACAATGGCTAGAAAATGCTGTTCCTATGTTAATGAAGGAGGCTCAGTCTGATATAGCAATAGCCCTCGGATTTATATACCGCTTGACAGACATCTCTTAGCGGTTTACAGAGTCAACCTATTTGCCCCCAACAATCTGGGTCCTCATTTTACCCACCTCGGAAGGAGCCTTGAGCCAGTCAAGATCGAACTGCTGGCAGTGGGCAGAGTTAGCCTGAGAATATTGCATTCGCAACCATTGTGTCAACATGGCAGGCAGGCAGGAAGGAAAGGAAAGAAAGAAGGAAAGGAAAGAAGAAAGGAAGGGAAGGGAAGGGAAAGGAAAGAAGGAAGGAAGGGAGGGAGGGAGAGAGGGAAATGAAGGAAGGAAGGAAGAAATGAAGGGAAGGGAAGGGAAAGAACGAAGGAAGGAAGGAAGGGAAATGAAGGAAGGAAGGAAGAAAGGAAGGGAAGGGAAAGGAAGAAAGGAAGGGCAAGGAAAGGAAAGGAAAGGAAGGGAAGGGAAGGGAAGGGAAGGGAAGGGAAGGGAAGGAGGAAGGAAGGAAGGAAGGAAGGAAGGAAGGAAGGAAGGAAAGTGAAGGAAGGAAGGAAAGTGAAGGAAGAAGGAAGGAAGGGAAGGAAGGAAGGAAGGAAGGAAGGAAGGGAAGAGGAAAGAAAGGAAGGAAGAAAGGAAGGGAAGGAAGGAAGAGAAAGGAAAGAAGGAAGAAAGGAAGGGAAGGGAAGGGAAGGGAAGGGAAGGGAAGGGAAGGGAAGGGAAGGGAAAGAAAGAAAGAAAGAAAGAAAGAAAGAAAGGGAAAGAAGGAAGGAAGGAAAAGGAAAGAAGGAAGAAAGAAAGGAAGGGGAAGGAAAGAAGGAAGGAAGGAAGGAAGGAAGGAAGGAAGGAAGGAAGGAAGGAAGGAAGGAAGGAAGGAAGGAAGGAAGGAAGGAAGGGACTTCAGCCCTCAGCTACACATATTCTCTTCTACTGGTACAAAAGCTACTACAGGGGTTTAAGAGGTTGGGCTTTTTAAAATTATATGGTAAACAATATTTTTTGAAAATTGAATAAAATTTATTTTTAAAGAGAGAGAGAGAGAGAACTAACTTGCAATCATGCCAGCCTGGAAAAATCTCCTAAATACGGTGTTTTTTTAATTTTTCCCCAACCAGAGAAGAGAGCCCCGTGACTTAAATCTCAAAAATTTCTTCCACTTTAGAACCAGCCTCTGTATTTTAATCTTGGTTTTACATCCGACCTAGTCGTCTCTGTAATTCTCCTCCCATTTACACCAACATTGTGTGTGTGTGTGTGTGTGTGTGTTTGCAACTCCATTGCATCAGGCTGACAATTCCCCCATGCTTTGCATTGTTCAAAGCAAAACCTTCAAACGTTGTTTTTCCCCCTCAGTTTCCACTCCACACCCGTTTTTTCCCTCCTCAGGGCTCCCAATTTCTAGTGTGAACACTTCAGTCTCTGCAGGTGGCCCTCGACGTTACGACCGTCACTGAGCTTTGGGTGACGGTTGTTAAGTGGTGGGTTGGTCGTTAAGTGGGTCGCCACACCTGGTTTTATGACCTTTCGGCAGAGGGTGTTAAGCAAAGATCACACCATGAGGCAAATAGGGTGGCCCTTAAATGGCCTCATTATGCCCAACAGGTGTTTTCTTTTGTTTTATTTGTTTATATATTTGTTTCTTTATTTACTTTAATATCCAACAGGTGTTTTGTTTTGTTTATTTTATTCTTATACCCAACAGGTGTTTTATTTTATTACTTAATTGTATTTATTCATTCATGCATACATTCATTCCTTCTTATACCCAACATGCGTTTTGTTTTGTTTTATTTTATTACTTAATTTTATTTATTCATTCATGCATACATTCATTCATTCTTATATCCAACAGGTGTTTTGCTTTGTTTTATTTATTTATTTATTCATGTGTGCATGCATTCCTTCCTTCTTATATCCAACAGGTGCTTTGTTTTATTTATTTATTTAATTTATTTATTAATTTTATTGATTTATTTGTGCGTGCGTGCATTCATTCATTCTTATATCCAAAAGGGGTTTGTTTGTTTATGTCCTCCCTTTATTATTGTTAAAAATAATTCAAGGTGGCAAACACATCTCGCAGACCTCTCTCTCCTCCTATTTTCCTCACAACAACCCTGTGAGGTGGGCTGAGCTGAGAGAGAATGACTGGCCCCAAAGTCGCCCAGCTGGCTTTCATGCCTAAGGCAGGACTAGAACTCAGAGTCTCCTGGCGATTGGCCCAAAGTCATATAGCCACTTTCACACCTAGAGCAGGACTTGAACTCAAGATTTCATGCTTTCCAGCCTGGTGCCTTAACCACTAGACCCAACTGTCTTTTTTTGCTGGAGACTGGAAATAATTGCCGGAAACCAGCAAAAAAACAACAAAAAACAACGCTTTCACAATCATGGCCGCCATTTCAGGATGCAACAAGCACCCAAAATGTGATCATGTGGAAACGTCTGCAGCCCTCGTAACTTCAAAATCAGATCCCAGGTGCCTTCTGAGAGGGATCCCTCGTAACTCTGAACCGTCACTATGCCTCCAGTCATTAAACGAGGACGTTGTTTATACTGAAGCCGTTGCAACTGTCTCAAATGTGAACCCACGGACAAAAAGTGTGTGCAATTCCACACAGATTATAGGAGGCACCGTTGTGTTAACATTGACCCAAAAAATCAGGAACCGGGTTGTATTTTTTTCTTTTCCAGAGTAATGATTTTTAAAATCTAAGGCAGGGGTGACCCCAACACTCGGTCCGTGGACCGCTACTGGTCTGCGGCTTCTTGGCAACTGGGCCACACAAGCAGCTGGTGAGTGTGCGAAGCTTCATTTGCACATGCGTGGAACCATCCCCACCCTCCCTCCACCACCGTTGCCCCCCCCCCCAACCCTGGCTGCCGATCTATGGAACCAAAATTTGGGAATCTCTGTTCTAAGGCAGTGGTCACCAACCAGTGGGCCAGGGGAGCAAGAAAATGTTGGTGGTCCGTAAAGAAATGTCCCCGTCCCCCCAAGCAATTAATCCAGGCTACTTGGGAACACAAGGCTGTGGCGCCCACATGGCCTGCGGGAACACAAGGCTTGCATCGCGAACACCACGAGGGAGGGAGGGGAGGGAGGAAAGGGCGGAGAGGCGGGGGACTTGCCCCACTCGCCCCACATGCCTGGCTTGGCCACCGGGCTGCTTCTCTCCGCTTCTTCCTTCTTCTGCTTTTGGCTGCACAGAAAGGAAAGCAGCAGAAGTCTTTCTTTCTCTCCCCCAAACTCCGCCAGAAATGAGTCTTTGGGACCCTGAAAGGCCTCCTGCTCCAAGAGGCTGCGTCGGCAAAGACTCATTTCTGGTGGAATTTGGGGGAGAGATAGAAAGACTTCTGCAGCTTCTGCTGCTTTCCTTGCATGGAGCCAAAAGTCTCTCTCTCTCTCTCTTTCTCCCCCTGAGAATGCAGCTGGAGACGGTATCCTGTGATCCCAAATAAAGAACGATTGACTGGTAGGAAAACGGGGGTGAGGAATTTTCCTGCATACTTTTTGGGGGGATTTTCCCAGGGTCTCTGGTCCGCGGGATTTAAAAGTATGAGTTTGGTGGTCCCTGAGGTCCAAAAGGTTGGTGACTTCTGGTCTAAGGCATATGCAGAGGTGGAATTCAGCCCGTTCGCACCAGTTCACACAAACCGGTTGTTAAAATTCTGACCAGTTCAGCAAATTGGCTAAACCGCCACTGGCTAACCCCACTCCCGTCCATTTTGGGGGGTGTTTTATGGGGTGGGTTTTGGCCGTTTTCAGGCCATTTTTCAGATGTTCAGCAGTAGTAAATAAATAGAGGGGGAAATTCTACCTTTAAGTGGCCAAGAGGCGGGGCTGGGTGTGATGAGTGACATTGAGTTGGCCACACCCATCCAGTCACATGACCACCTGGCCACACCTACCCAGCCAGTCATGAGGGCAGAGAACCGGTTGTTAAAATTATTTGAATCCCACCACTGGGCAGCTTTTTCCAGAGGCATAGAACTAGCTTTTAATTGTGATTTTTTCCCCCCAACCATGGGAAATTTAAGTCATGTGGACTTCAATACCCAGAATTCCCCAGCCCGTGCACGGGCTGGGAATTCTGGGAGTTGAAGTCCACAGGTCTTCAACGTTGCCAAAGTTGAGAACTAGAGCCAGATGGATGGAAGAGTTAAACTGGGAAGCTAAGCTACGAAGCCCACATTCACATGGCCCCAGGGGTAAGGACGAGTACAACGGCTTAGTGGGACTTCTTGCCACTGACATAAAATCCCATAATGCTTCTTCATTCCGATTACATAAAATAAAATCAACTTTTGGAGCAGTTCTCTTTCCCTGTGCTTTCCGGAGAGCCACAGGATCGTAAAAGTCACTTCTGAATCAAATCGTCTAGCCCTGTTTGAAGGTGCCACAGATATACACCAGGATTGCTGGATTCCACGTGATCCCTATCTGGTCACAAAGACATCCATCCATCCATCCATCCATCCATCTACCTAATCTTTTGTATATCTGTCCATCTCTCTGTCTTTCTCTCTCTCATGTATATATCTATCATCTATTATCTATATATGTACGGTATCTATATCTATCTATCCATCTGTCTGTGTACCTCTGTGTTTATCTATATCTTATCTATCTCTATCTCTATCTATCTATCTACCTACCTACCTATCTAATCTTTATATCTGCCTGTCTATATCTGTCTGTCTATATCTATATCTCTCTTTATATCTATGTCTATCTATCTCTATATCTATCTATCTCTATCTATCTATCTCTATATCTCTGTCTATCTATCTCTATTTCTTTATATCTATGTCTGTCTGTCTCTCTCTCTTTATATATCTCGTTCTCTATATATGTCTGTCTGTCTGTCTGTCTGTCTGTCTGTCTGTCTGTATCTATCTATCTATCTATCTATCTATCTATCTATCTATCTATCTATCTATCTATCATCTATCTATCTATACCTATCTATATATCTATCTATCTGTTTGTCTGTCTATCTCTATCATCACCTATCAACTCTCTCTGTCTGTCTCTATCTATCATGCATGTATGTACGTATCTATCTATCTATCTATCTATCTATCTATCTATCTATCTATCTATCTATCATCACCTATCAACTTATGTCTATCTGTGTCTCTGTCTGTCTATCTCTATCTATCATTACCTATCAACTCTATGTCTGTCTCTATCTCTGTGTGTCTTGTATGCATGTACATATGTACATATCTATCTATCTATCTATCTATCTATCTATCCCTACCTGACTGTCTGTCTGTCTATCTATCTATCTATCTATCTATCTATCTATCTATCTATCATCTATCTATCTATCTATCTATCTATCTATCTATCTATCTATCTATCATCTATCTATCTAATCATCTCTTTCTCCCTCTCCCTCTGTCTATATCTATCCATCTCTCTCTATATAATCTTTATCTCTTTCTATCTAATTTGTATCCTTTATTATTTTTACAAATAATTCTAGGCAGCAAACCTATCCAACCAAATTCCTTCCTCCTATTTTCCCCACAACCACCCCCCTGTGAGGTGGATTGGGCTGAGAGAGAGAGGGGGACTGGCCCAAAGACACCCAACAAAGGGCCGATTTCCTCCCTTTGCTAATTTTATCCAAACGGTTTCCATTTAGATTTCCAGATGTGAATGTCAAGTCACCCAAGACACAAGTGGAGTTTTGCTCCAACCGTGGGATGTCCTGCCTGAAGTCTGACAGCAAAAACTTTTAAACTTTCACTCCTTATTATCACGCAGCTTGGCTATTATTAAGTGTTGCGCCTGATGATTCTTGACTCTTGACGAATATATCTTTTCTTTTATGTACACTGGGAGCATTTGCACCAAAGACAAATTCCTTGTATGTCCAGTCACACTTGACCAATAAAAGAGTTATATTCTATTCGACCTTTGCGAGTTAAACCGAAGGCCTTTTCACGCTCTCAATTTGCAACTAGCAGCTTCCTCCAGGCAGCATTAGGAAATAATTCTGAAATTTACAGCCAGAATGAAATTGCACATTCTGAATGGATCTTCTTACAAAAAAACTTTAGCCGAGTCATCCACTTAATCTGCAGAGCTCTCTGGATGGGAAAAACATATATTGCATGTTGGAATTTCACAGCAACCTAATCCTCATCTTTTCATAAAAGGCATCAACCAGACATCTTGAAGTTGCTGAAGGTGAGAAATTACTGGTTTTAGGCGTTCCAAGTTAACATTCATTCTCACAACAATCCCACAGGTTCCATAAACACCGATTGACACAACTGAAGACTCGACTGGTTTAATTCTTGCTTATATTATACTTCACCTGAGGTCTAAGTGGGCTGGATACTACAGTATAATGGGATTCCAAACCAAACCAAAAAGAAAGAAATAAAAGTTAACTGATTGTGGTTTTAATTAGGCAAAGGGGTGGCTTAAATGGACCTGGTATACAAACAATTACTGCTTCTATCCTAAAGCTGCCATCATAATTTTTGTTTCCATTGTGAATGGAATGGAAGTCAGTAGCAGAATAAAAAGGTTGGAGGAATATGGGATGAACATACAACAATTTGCAAATTTATATTCAGTGCTGCAAAAAGGCGAAGATTTGTAATGGCTGAATTTGGGAAATTCAACTGCATTTTAATGGAAATTTTGCTTGCAGTGGTCATCCTATGCGGGTATATGCATATTTATTTATTTATTTATGTATTTATATTTTGTCATGTTTATGTAGCATATATTGCAGGGGGGTATATTTGAGAGCTGTATGCAGTGAAATTTCTTTTTAATGTATGCCGATTACATTTAAAAATATAATAAATAAATACATAAAGATATAAATACATTTAAAGTGACAATAAAGTTAGTCTTCTAAGTCTTAAATCTATTAGTTTTCAGGCTTGGAAAGTCTCCTTTAACATGAAAGATTTCCAAGTCATCCTGACATGTTTGAAATCACAAAATTTGGGGGGTATTTTTGGAGTCAGGTGCACTTAGACATTTGAGATTGTCTTTAATGTTTGCTGAACATGCTGCAAATCAAACCAGCAACCAGCATTGAAAATGGAAAATATCTATTAAGAAATCCTGAAATTCTTGCAAAATCACAGGTGGTTGCTGAATTACAGGAGTCGCAAAAGCTTGCATTCCAATCTCCTTTTACAACACATATCTATGTTTTTCCCCCCCTTCACCCATAAAGTCATCCCAGGTAAACTAAATTCTCACCAAATATCTTAACAGGTTTCCATGCTGAGCCCTCTGGAAATCTACACTTCTTCAGCCCAAGTAGCTAAACCACTGACTGTGGCTGCATGAAAATTTGAAGCTGAGGTGACTCACACCTACCTATCACCACCTGGACAATTAAACTAAGGTTCAGGGTAGTCCTCGACTTACGACTCAAATTGAGCCCAGCAGTTTCTGGTTGCTAAGTGAGACATTTGTTAAACGGAGTTCGGCCCCATTGTACAACCCCGGGGACACTGCAAGCGTCATAAATACGAGTCAGTTGCCGAGCAGCTCAATTTTGATCACATGACCATAGGGATGGCTGCAACGGTCACAAAGTGTGAACGGCCATAACTATATTTTCAGTGCCGTTGTAACTTCAAATGGTCACTCAACAAATGGTTTCTATGGAGATTCTCTGTCATCCAAGTCCTGGTTATCCCAAAAATGATTTTTTTTTTCCAAGAGGCACCTGGACTTTCTGGGTTTTTTCTTTGAAGACGTTTCGCTTCTCCTCCAAGAAGATTCTTCGGCTCTGCATGGATGGTGGCGGAACGGAAGGATTTATACTCCTTGCCGACAGCTGGTCATTTGCATCCTTTGAGGCCACCGGGAGGTTTGTCTGTGTTCTCAGGGTCCAAGTAACCTCAACGACTCTCTAAAAAGGATGCAAATGACCAGTTCTGTCTGCAAGGAGAACAAATCCTTCCCCACCATCCAAGTCAGAGGTGAAGAAGCTTCTCGGATGAGAAGCGAAAGGTCTTCAAAGAAAAAAACCAGAAAGTCCATGTTGCCTCCTAAAAAAAAAAGAAATAAAGCATCTTTGGGATATAAACAAATGGTTGTAAGTCCAGGATTACCTACCTACCTAGCTACAGCTGTGTGAAAAAGTCCTGCACGCTTTACGGTTTATGAGACATTTTTTGGACAGGCCATTGATTTTATGATATTTTATGCTAACTGCTATGCAAATATTGTTATATTTAAATAAATACTGGTGGTTTTTAAGTGAAAAGCATAAGCTTTTTGCAATTTGGTGCTATTTGGATGGGGATTGTGAATTTTCTTGCATGCTTACAATGCATACTTACCATGACTCTGTAGACAGATTAATTGAGGCACACCCAGTGGCGTACGTGTTGCAATTACTAATTTTGTGGCCCTGAAAAGGACCATTTGGGTAAGCAAACATGGTTACTAATATGAAATTGGCCAGCCCTTATTGCTTATCACCAGGCGGCAATGCTTCGGCATAGACTGTAATAAGCCTTTGCACGTGATCTTTGGTGACAACGTGGTGCCTTAAAAAGACTTTGGTTATATTAATAAAAATTATGCATCTCAATCCTACTACGGAAATTTTCACCAAAGTACTAAATTTTGCGGGGTTTCTATGAGTGAAAAGTTGATTTAACGTGTAAATACAGCTTAAAACTGAAAGCGTGCAAGACTGTAAACCGTAAACCATAAAGAGTGCAGGACTTTTTCACACAGCTGTACTTACCTACCTACCTGCCTCTCATCTATCTACCTCTACCTACCTACCTCTACCTACCTACCTACCTCTACCTACCTCTACCTACCTACCTACCTCTATCTACCTACCTATCTCTCATCTATCTACCTCTACCTACCTACCTACCTCTATCTACCGACCTCTACCTACCTCTACCCACCTACCTATCTACCTCTAAATACCTACATACCTACTTCTATCTACCTCTACCTACCTACCTACCTCTATCTACCTATCTACCTACCTCTACCTACCTACCTATCTCTCTATCTACCTCTACCTACCTATCTACCTATCGGGCCCCGGGTCCCAGATCTGCAATACAGAGATGGCCTTCTTCCACAGGGGATGAAAGAAACCCAAGTCATCCCTTGACCCCACCCTGCAATTTTGGAGGCCTCACCTGTAAGAGGAGGTGTTCACCCTGGCCGTCACCTCCTCCTTGATCTGCCTGTTGAGGGCATCTACCACCGCTCGTCCTTTCCCACCTTCCTGGGTCCCCGAAGGCCCCGGCTGCTGGTGGGGAAGCCGTGCTTGGTCTTCCGGCATCTGGACCTTCTTCTTGGTTTTGGTGGACCTTTCTTCTGGGGCGCCCTTGGCCTCTTCCTTCCTTTGCTCCAACTGGTCAACGCCGATCTGAGATCGACTCCTCCTCTCCCAGCTGCTGGACCGTTCCTTGGTCCCTTTGTCCAGCTCTACGGCCGGGATGGCCATCTGTTTGGGGATCCAGGGGTGGTCTCCTCGCTTGGGGATGGGCCACGGACGGAAGTCCTTCTGGTACTGGCTCTGCTTCGCGAAGGGCTGGTCCGAGGGATGGTACTCGCTTTTGGGCTTGCAGCTCGGCTCCGGCCGCTGGACTTTCCAGGCCCTGAAGTCTTCCCGAGTCACCGAGTCCACTGAGGACGAGGCTTCTTTCGGCAGCTGGGAAGTCCCCACTTTAGAAGAAGGACCCGGGGCGGGGGGCCCATGCTCCAGCGCGGCCAAGGCGAGCCTGGCATGGTAGTCGCTGCTCAAGCCCGCCGGCTGGGTGTCAATGGCCGAGGGCAACGGGCGTGCCGGCTGCTGTTGGAAGACCACCTGAGTGCCGGGCAGCTCGGTGGCTTCCGAGTACTTGGTGAAGACCAGAGGGACGGCGATGTCGGCTTTGTCCAGCTGGTTCCAGAAGCGGGCGATGCAACACGCCCGGCTGATGCACGGCCAAGCCATCTCGGCCGCCGGGTCCTGCCCTCCTCCTTCGCCCGCCACGGTCCAGGCCTGCTCGCTGCCCACTCCTCCCCTTTCTAAGACGAGAGACAATGGAGCCCCCTCTCTCCCCTTCAGCTCTCTCTCTCTCTCTCTTTTTTCAAAGACCCCCTCTCCCCTCCGCCTCCTCCCCTCCTGGCTGCAAAGACCCCCTAGCTGGGCAAGGCCAACCCCTCCCTTCTTTCCCAAGCCCCCCTCTGACACCCCCTCCTCAAGCCAAGCTGCAGAAAAACAAGAAAGAGAGAGAGGGGGGGAGAGAGAAAGAAAGAAAGAAAGAAAGAAAGAAAGAAAGAAAGAAAGAAAGAAAGAAAGAAAGAAAGAAAGAAAGAAAGAAAGAAAGAGGCCAAATTAAGCCAGCTCAATTAAGGGGAGGCTAATTGAAGGGCCCTTTCCATCAGGTTAAGGGGGAAGGAGGGAGGGAGGGAGGGGCAGGCAAGCAAGTCAGGCACCACCACCCCGTCTAAACCCCGCAAGGGAAGGGCGATCTCTCTCTAGAGATAGATAGATAGACCACCCGATGCTCAACCAAGCGCAGTCCCTGCGAGTCCAAAGCCAGGCTGGGCGGCGGCGGCGGGAGGGGGGCTGCGGCAGTGAAAGCGGCCCCACCCAGCCGGGATGCCGAAGGGGAGGAGGGAGAGAGAGAGCGAGAGCGATCGAGAGCACCTGCCGCCTCCAGTACGCAGGCGCAAGAGGGGGGAATGGAGGGGGAGGTTTGCAAGCAAGTGCCTTTAACCCTTCCCTGCCCGGCCGGCTGGAAGGATGCTCTCCGCGTCTCCTGGGGGGCGGGGGAGGATGCTGGACCAGGCACTGGAGGCTCGGCTTTTGGAAGGATCCTTGGAGAGGGAGCGGGTCAAACCAAGACGGCGGTCCCCCGGGGAGGGGGGGAAGGGGAGGAGAGGAAAAAAAGGGAGGGGTGGGTTGGTCCACTCCGGGACAGACGGGGGTGTGGGTGGAGATCGGACCGTACCATTCCAGTGGGCAGGGTTTGTGGGGAGGGGGAGTTAGGAGGGAGGCTCGCAAAGGACCGCGACACTTTGCCTCTGCATTTGGGGGTGGGGGAGGGAGATGGAGCGTACCATTCTGGAAGGCTTGGGGGAGGGCGGGATCCCTGCCTTCTCACTCAAGCGGCTAGTCCCTCTTGGGCGGCAGGCGCCCTCAGAACGGGTTTCACCAGAAACCTTTCGAAGCAACCGCTTGGCCCGAGGCACGAAGGCACAAAGGGAGTTTTGGGTTGGGGCGAGGGGCGGTTCAGAGAGTAAAAGAGGCAAACGGAGGTTAGGTGGGGGGGTTTGGGTAGCTCTCCGTCAGTATTTTCCCACGTCATTGTAGTTGTTCTTTTAAAGTTGTAGCAACGTTTCAGCAGAATCTCATCTGCCATCATCAGGCTTCTGTATTGCGTTCGTCTGTGAGTCAGACAAAACAACTATAAAAGTCTGACTCACAGGCGAACACAATGTTAAATCTATCAGTCACTCTGTCACTTTCTGCCTGTCTCTCTTTATCATCTATTCATATCTGTCCCTATCTTTCTACTTATTTCTACTTATCATCCATCCATCCATTTCTCTATGATCTTTCTACTAGCATATATCTATTTGTATGTCAATCCATATCTTTCTACTTATTCCTATCTATCATCCATCCATATCAGTTTATCATCTATATCTATCCATCCATATATATCCCTCTTTATCTCCTGTCTGTCTGTCTGTCTGTCTGTCTGTCTATCTATCTATCTATCTATCTATCTATCTATCTATCTATCTATCTCATCCATATCTATTTATAATCCATCTAGCCATTCATCCATATCTTTATCTATCTTCTATCTATCCATCCATCTATATCTAACACCCATCTGTCTTTCTACTTGTATATATCTATTTGTATCTATCTTTCTATCTACCTCTTCATATCTTTCTATCATATGTCTATGGAGTTCTGATGCTCCTCTTGTATTATAATTGTCCATGCCAGGCTGGCTGGAGGATTCTGGGAGTTGAAGTCTACCCGTCTGGAAGTTGCCAAGGTGGAGAAAACCGCCGTAATATTTCCCTTACTTAAGATATCTTTAGACTTCTGGTTTTTTTCCACCTTGCTGTCGATGGTAAACTTTATAGTAAATTGAACTCCATGGCATGAATCCAGAATCAAACTAAGCCATGTTTTGTGAACTAAACCAGCATGCCTTGGATTTGCCACATGTAATAAGCCGTACCCTCTGATCCAGAAGCCAAAGTGACTGTTTTCACACAATATGCACCTTTAAACCCCACAACGACCTTATGGCTCTGGGTGAAATAAGGTTTTTTAGCTTCTTTCATGCACAAAATATAAGCTTGTTATAGTTACATTTCTCCCACATCCACCCCCCCAGCTATATTTGCACAACAAATGTAACCCATTCACACTACAGACCAAACTGGACGGAGACGGGCAGTTGAGAAATGTGAAACATAAATAAACAAACTTGAATTATTTTTTTAAAAAACGTTGGTTTTATTTTGCTTTGTTTCCAGCACGGGCTTTGTGTGAATTAAGGCTGTTTCCTTCACTGTGACCAAAGAGGCAATGCATGAACTCACAATCAGGTTAAAGCCTACTATGTGAGCACCATAACCCACATTCTGCATTTAGAAGAGTATTAAAATTTCATGCAAGAATTCAGTTGCAGCGGCCACATTAATTTTTCTACTATCCTCTCTGTTGGCCAATGTTAGAGCAGAGGGGCTGAGATTTCCGCCCCCCAAATTTAGTGCACATTCACACCATTAGTTTAGTTTACTTTATTGTCATTGCACCTTGTAAAACAAAATGAAACACCATCTTCGGGGCACATCATGACCATGAAAATAAACACAAACACACATCCTTCACATTCTATGCAATTGAATGGAAAACCCCTGATATTGCATAAATGTTGCACTATACAGTAGAATTAAAAAGAGCTACTGCCCTGGGATAGAAGCTGTTTTTCAGCCTATTTGTCCTTGTTTTTATTGTTTTCCTGTACCGTCTGCCAGATGGTAACAGTTCAAAACAAGGGGGCCCAGGATGATATGGATCTTTGAGAATATTTTGGACTTTCTTGAGGCAGCAAGAGAACGTTTTGAACTTTCTTAAAGCTCTTCCAAAAAGGGGAGAGGGCAACCCATGATCTTCTGGGCAATGACCCTCTGGAGTGCTTTCCTATCTGCTATTGTGTAATTGGCAAACCATACACAGGTGTGCAGTAAGTTAAAATACTCTCTATGGTACAGCGATAGAAGGTCACCAGCAGTTTTCCATTCAGGTGTTGTTTTCTGAGAAGCCTCAGGTAGTATAATCTCTGCTGGGCCCTTTTGACCAGGGCTGCAATGTGAGAGCCCCAGGTCAGTTCCTCTTTTATGGTAACACCCAGAAACTCAAAACTGGCCACTTGCTCTACTCCATCATTGTCAGTTCTGTGGAAATTAAACCTTCCATTTTCAAGCAGAATCTTTACATTTTCCGCAATTCCCTTCGCTGTCACATACATTATTTTTCTGAACAGTGCTGGACAGCACTCCGGATACCACTCCATCTTTTTGTTCAGTACTAGAAAACTTTGGACAGATCCCCCATTAACAGACGTAGTAAAAAAACAAAAGAATAGAGCTTGAGATTTTACATTTGGATCAATTTGTTGTTTTCTGGCCATCTTCATTTTCAATTCTACATTCTTTAAAATTTCTTAGTGGTCTCCCTTCCTATTAGTTTCGTAAGCCAGGCAGGTCAACCAGGAACTAGAATAGAATAGAATAATAAGAGTTGGAAGGGACCTTGGAGGTCTTCTAGTCCAACCCTCTGATTAGGCTGACACTCTTCTTGTAAACTGGTGTTTCTCAGCCTTGTCCGCTTTAAGAGGCGTGGACCTCAACTCCCAGAATTCCCCAGCCAACATGCCGAGGAAGGAATTCTGGGAGTTGAAAACTCCATCCGTGCTGGCTGAGGAATTGTGGGAGTTGTAGTTCACCCATATGAAAGTTGCCAGGGTTGAGAATATTTATTTGCTTGTTTATTCGTTCATTTTATTAATTAAGATGCCTTAAATACTGCTCTAAACACTCTCAAATACATGCAAAAGAGCAGTAAGGAGAAAATAAATGAAACCTGAGGGAAATTATCTTTTTTATATACTGGTGTTATGATAGATGGATGGATGGATGGATGGATGGATAGATAGATAGATAGATAGATAGATAGATAGATAGATAGATAGATAGATAGACAGATTAGATAGAAAGACAGATAGATTAGATAGACAGACATAGATAGATAGATCGATAGATAGATAGATAGATAGATAGATAGATAGATAGATAGATAGATAGATAGATAGATAGATAGATGATAGATATAGAGAAAGAGATAGAGATAGAATGACAGACAGATATAGATATAGAGATATAGACATAAAGAGAGATAGAGATAGATAGATAAATATAGACAGACAGATATAGACAGACAGATATAAAGATTAGATAGATAGATAGATAGATAGATAGATAGATAGATAGATAGATAGATTGATAGAGACAGACAGACAGACAGACAGACAGAGATATAGAGAACGAGATATATAAAGAGAGAGAAACAGACAGACATAGATATAAAGAAATAGAGATAGATAGACAGACAGATATAGAGATAGATATAGATAGATAGATATAGAGCTAGATAGACATAGATATAAAGAGAGATATAGATAGATATAGACAGACATAGACAGGCAGATATAAAGATTAGATAGATAGATAGATAGATAGATAGATAGATAGATAGATAGATAGATAGATAGATAGATAGATATGGATAGATATTGTAGAACAGGGGTCTTCAAACTTGACAGCTTTAAGACTTGTGGACTTCAACTCCCAGAATTCCTGAACTAACATGATTGGAGGAGGAATTCTGGGAATTGAAGTCCACAAGTCTTAAAGCTGTCAAGTTAGAATGGCTCTTGATCTAGAACAATGTTTCTCAATGATGGCCACTCCAAACTGTGTGGACTTCAACTCCCAGAATTCCCCAGCCAACGATTCATCCCAACTAGTTAACATTATTCCACGCCTTGCACAAAGATAGATATTAAGCTGAAATATCTTTGAACAAGGGTCTTTAAACTTAGCAAGTTTAAGACTTGTGGACTTCAACTCCCAGAATCCCTGAGGTAACATGACTGGAGAAGGAATTCTGGGAATTGAAGTCCACTAGTCTTAAAGCTGTCAAGTTTGAGGACCTCTTTCTTTGAATATGACAATACGCACGATTTTTACAAAATGTAGGCTTGTCATAATTGCAATTCTCCAACCTCCACCCTCCCAGCTATATTCACACAACAAAGGTAACCCATTCACGCTATATAAACCAAACTTGACGGAGATAGGCGATTGAGAAATGTGAAATATCAACAAACTTAAGGTTTTTGTTTTTTTTTACTTTGGTTTTATTTTGCTTTGTTTCCAGCATGGGCTTTGCATCAATATTAAGCTTCTGTGGCTTTTTATTTTACGGTGTATTTTACGGTATATACAGTGTATTTTCTGGAATGTGTAATTAATTCTTTTTGGGGGCTCAGTGTTATGGACTGAGCCCTCAAAAAAAGCCTTAGTAAGACCACATCTGGAGTACTGCATCCAGTTTTGGTCACACTATAAAAAAGATGTTGAAACTCTAGAAAAAGTATAGAGAAGAGCAACCAGGATGATGAGGGGACTGGAGGCTAAAACATACGATGGACAGTTGCATGCATAAGCGCACCAACCTGCCTACCGTCCCTGTCCTATTGTTTCTTTTTTTATTTTTCTTATATGTATCCGTGTATTCATAACTATGTTTTTACTTATACCTATTATCTTGTAAGCAATTGACAAAAATAAATAAATAAAATAAATAAATAAACTGGGCCTGGCTAGTCTAGGGAAGAGAAAGACCAGGGGAGGCAGGAGAGCAATCTTCCAATATTTGAGGGGCTGCCACAGAGAGGAGGAAGGGATCAAGCTATTGTCCAAAGCACCTGAAGGCCAGACAAGGAATAATGGATGGAAACTGACCAAGGAGAGATTCAAACTGGAAATAAGGAGAACAATCAACCCATGGAACAGAAGTTGTCTTCGGAAGTTGTGGGAGCTTCATCCCTGGAGGCTTCCAAGAAGAGATTGGACTCCCATCTGTCAGAAATGGTGTAGGGTCTCCTGCTTGGGTGGGGGGTTGGACTAGATGACCTAGAAGGTCCCTTCCAACTCTTGTTCATCCGTATCGGGATTCTCCCCATATATTTTCAATTATAAGCCCCCCTTTAAAGGACGCTTCCTAAACTTCAATCAACTAATTGCTGTATCCCAGCGTAGTCTTCAGTGAGTGGCTGCCAACAAATATTGACTTTGTGCCAAAGTGCTCACTGTCAGGAATGACGTGTGAGTGTGTGTGTCACTGTTGTGTGATGGAGCCTGCATTGTGATGTCAACTGTCAGGCGCCTTGTGACAGTTGGATTTGACCTCTGCTCTGGTTGATGCTGGGCTGTTTGGGAGAGGCCATTTCTCTGGTGGGAACTGAGGATTCTTCAGTGAGTAGGTGAAAATGATGGTTTCTCTAATCCCCCCAAAAAATAAGCATTTTATTGGGAATCTTGGATGATGCAGTTACCAGGTTCTGAAGAATATATTGATTTGACATCTTTTAGTCAGCGTTTTCCAAGGATAAGTGTCTTGTAGTTCTAAGGAAGATGGAGACCTTTGGTGGGAGTTGCTTCTTTTCTGATTTTATTGACTGGGCTCTTTATTAAGTGTTCCTCCCTCGGTATCCAAAGTGGTAATGGAGGAGGAGGAGGAGGAGGAAAGGAGACAGGCAGGAAGGGGGAGGAGGGGGAGGAGGAGAAAAAGGGGAAGAGGAGGAGGAAAGGAAGAGAAGAGGAAGAAAAGAAGAGGAAGAGAAGTTGAAAAGAGGAAGAGGAGGAAGAGGAAGAAAAGAAGAGGAAGAGGAGGAAGTCAGAAGAAGAGGAAGAAGAAGAGGAGGAGGAGGGAGGAGAAAGGAAGAGGAGGAAAGGAGGAAGAAGAAAAAGAGGAAGAAGAGGAGGAAGACAGAAGAGGAGGAAGAGAAGTAGGGGAAGAAGAGGGAGAAGAGGAAAGAGGGAGGAGAGAGAAGGAAAGGAGGAAGAGGAAGAAGAAAAAAAGAAGAGGAAGAGAAGGAGAAGAGGAGGAAGAGGAAGAAGATTATGATTAACTGGACTTTATGACCAATAGCTTTTTCCACGTTCCTATCCTTTATTTTAAAATATTCTTCCTTTTCTTTCCCAAACCGTCCACAAAACTCCTTCTTTCTCAAGGTGGCACTCTCTCCAGCTTCCTAGTGACCAATGGCTTCCGGAGGAGAAAGGTCATTTTACAAAATAAAAGCAATTAAAAATAATTCCTTCGAATAAAGTTAACACAGATCCCAAAGGCATCTGCAGAAGCCATAAAAAAATAAAAATCAGGCGACGTTGCGGAGGAAATAAATATTCATAACCTGATACCAAATATCAGGAGCATCCTTAAGAAAGGCTGTTTGAACTTAAAATGCTATTGCGGATCAAAGCCTCTTCTTTAGAGGAAGCATTGGTGTCTCCAAATGAAGGAGCAAGAGGAGGGTTTTGGATCCTGGGGAATCTCGGGGTCTATCCCTGTCAGGCTTGTGAGGTAGACCCAAAAATGCTCACTCCAACTTTCTCGTAAGGCTCCGTTCACAAAATCTTGCAAATCTGAAAGGGCCTTTCCTTACCGCTCACCTGTTGTGGTTCGCTGGCAGCTGATGCAGACGGCAGCGGAATCGGACAGTGGGGAAGAACGGGGGACCAGTCCAGGAGTCTGGGGAGGACTCGGACGAAGTTCCTACGTCCGATGCATAGATGGAGCCAGGACCATCTGTGAGTGGGGTGCTGCCTCTGGAGCCTCCGGAGTCTGGCAGAAGTGAGGCAGAGTAACAAGGGGAGCCTGTTCCCAGTGCGTGTATGCACAGAGCTGCTAGAAGGAGAGAGCAGCTGAGACAAAAGGGGCAACTCAAGAGTAAGGCTGGGAGGTGATTGCCCCTCCCACGAGGGATAAAAGTCAGACCTCAATGATGAACTCTTTGCAGGAAGCAAAGTAGTTCGGTAGATTCCGAGTCTCTCTTGAAGCTCTGGTTGTTTTTTTTCTGGTACTTTGGTGGTGTTATAATTGGAGACTTGTTTTTGGCAGCATTCCACAGCACTGAAAGGCGTGTGCTTATCTTGGGGAACTGTTTACGATTAGTTCTGGCTGGGAATGAAAGTAATTCCTAGCGTTGCAATAAAATAGGTTTTGCTTTTAAAACAAGTTTAATTATGTTTACAAAGCCTGCATCAGAACATTACCTTTACAGCCTGAGAAACTAGGTAGGATCCCTCCTGGGAGGTTCACAACACCCCCCATTCCTTCTGCAGACCCATCTCTTGGTTGTCCCGCCATTGGCAGCTAGTTTTGAGCTTCTTCCTCTGGTCTCCCAAGGTCATTCTCACATACCGTTTACGTTTCTGGTCAGAGTTAGCAGACCTGATTGTGATTTGTCTTCTGGAATGAGTTTTACATTAATCAACATTCAGCTAGGGAGGATATTACGCTTAGATGTGATCTTTTCTTTCCCCCACAACTCATTCTTTTTTTCTTTTTAAAGTCTTGTTTGTTGTGGTTTTATATATATTTTTATATTTTGCTTTTGTTTTTTAATATTTTGGTGCTTTGTATTTTAATTAGTAAATTGGTTAATTATTTAATTTCCTGATTAATATGTAGTTTCCCGACAGTTAGAACAACTTTTCCAGAGAGTTAGGACCACTAATCCATGGAAAAACTTGCCTCCAGAAGTTGTGGATGTTCCAATGCTGGAGGTTTTTAAGAAAAGATTGGACAGCCATTTTGTCTGGAATGGTATAGGGTTTCCTTCCTGACCAGGGGGTTGGACTAGAAGACCTCCAAGGTCCCTTCGAACTCTGTTCTTTTATAACTTTTCTGGAACAAACTAAATATTATTGGGATGAGGTTTTTTTTTCCTAGTGGCCTCCCATCCCAATTCCTAGTGTCTCCCACTGGTACCAACCTAATCTGAGGAAATAAGTTAAACTGGGCCAGACTGCTGTCCTTTGCCATGATCGTCCATATGAAAATATCCAAAAACAGATTGGGATACGCCGAGAATAGGATGATATAATGCGCCACGGTGGCACAGTGGTTAGAGTGCAGTACTGCAGGCTACTTCTGCCGGCTGCCGGCAATTTGGCAGTTCAAATCCCACCAGGCTCCAGGTTGACTCAGCCTTCCCTCCTTCCAAGGTGGCTAAAACGAGGACCCAGATTGTTGGGGGCAACAGGCTGATTCTGTCAACCGCTTAGAGAGGGCTGGAAAGCACCGTGAAGCGGTATATACGTCTAAGTGCTATTGCTATTTGATGCTGGCTTATTCGCTTGTTCCTTTGCTTGTTCCTTGGCAGAGGACTCAACAGGACCAGTGCTGAATTCGAGCCCTTTCTCCAACACCATGGAGAAAGCTGCAGAGACCCTTCCGATGTCCACCCAGGAAGGCTTAAAGAAGGAGATCAGCGACCTCAAAGAGAGAGTGGCCAACCGTGAGGTGGAAAACCAGAAGATCATGAAGGACATTGAAGGCATCAAGAAGGAGAACAAGAACCTGGAAGGGAGAATCGATTGCTTGGCCGCCATGGTGAAGGTCTTGGAAAAGGAAGAGGAGCAGCTTCAGGAGTTGCTGCGAGAACGGGAAGACACCCGGGCGACCCTGGAGGCCCAGAACCAGACCTTGGCCGAGACCAACCAGGTTCTCCGCTCCGAAATCCAGACCATCTCCCATGACCTTGTCCGGTTCCAGGATTACCGAGCGAGTCGGGACCAGAACATGTTGCGCATGAAGCAAGTGGTGGAGCAAATCGCGGGCTACTTTGGGCAGCTGGAGGCGGAGATCGCGACGGCCGAGCTGCGCTACGCCGACCAGAAGCAGCAGTCCACTGAGCTGAAGAGCACGATAGACCAACTCCAGAAGATCTGCGACGTGCAGGAGAACGAGATCCTGTGCCTGGAAGAGCAGCTGGAACCGTTCTCCTTCGACGACACGGAGACCGGCGATCTCTTCTGCTGCTGCTGGGAGTGGCCCTCCCTGCTGTTCGAGATGGTGCAGGCCAAGCTGAAGTTAGACTCTCAAGCGATGAGAGAGACCCTCCTGGTCGTCTTATCCAGAGGGGCCTGGGTGCTGGTGGGTCTAATCGTCGGCTTGGTGTTCTCCAAAATGATGCTCTGCCTGATGGAGACTTGGTGCTTTAGGGGACGGCACTGAGGTTTTTGTGACTTCCTTGCGACGGGTTATCGGACATCCTGTCCTCGTTATCACGCCCAGATGAGACGTTTGATGTCTTTTTTTGAGCGAGGATCTCAGAGAACAATATAGAAAGCTAGTGACTTTAAAGTAAAAAAGGGAGCTCCATTTTTTTAACCTGCGGGGATTGTTATGTATTTCGGTCATTCCAATAAATGCACAGGTATAGAACAGGTGGTCCCTGGCTCAAGAGTAGTAACTGGGAGAGGGATCTTGGGGAATCCTAGTGGGCGATCACTTAAATAGGAGCCAGCCGTGTGCTGCAGCTGCCAAAAAAGCCAACACAGCCCTAGGCTGCATCGACAAGAGGGATACAATCAAGATCACGTAGACTGTTAATACCGCTTTATAAGGCCTTGGTAAGGCCACACCTGGAATACAGCATCTAGTTTTGGTCACCACGATGTAAAAAAGATGTTGAGACTCTAGAAAGAGTGCAGAGAAGAGCCACAAAGAGGATTAGGGGACCCATTTAGGGACCAAATATTTAGCTGATTCACAGAATAATAAGAGTTGGAAGGGACCTTGGAGGTCTTCTAGTCCAACCCCACTTAGGCAGGAAACCTTATACCATTTCAGACAAACGGTTGTTCAACCTCTTCTTAAAAACCTCGTGTTGGAACACCCACTTGATTGTTCTGATTGTTCTGTCTGTCAGGGAGTTTCTCCTTAGTTTTAGGTTGCTTCTCTCCTTGGTTAGTTTCCATCCTTTGCTTCTTGTCCTGCCTCTTCAGGGGCTTTGGAAAATAGGTGGACCCCCTCTTCTCTTCTCTTCTCTTCTCTGGGGCAACCCCCGAGATATTGGAAGACTGCTCTCATGTCTCCCCTAGCGTTCATTAAACTGAATGTGCCCAATTCCTACAACCATTCTTCATGTTTTACCCTTTAGTCTAAAACATGGACGCCAATACACGGATTTGCACCGTCGATTGCTCAATCCATCAAACGGAATAGAGCTGGAAAGCGACCTTGGAGGTCTTCTAGTCCAACCCCTTGCTCAAGGAGGAGATCCTATACCATTTCAGACAACTGGCTACCCAATCTCTTTCTTAAAAACCTCCGGTGATGAAGCACCCACAACTTCTGGTGGCAAGTAGTTCCACTGGTTAATCGTCCTCACTGTTAGGTAGCTTCTCCTTAATTCCAGGTTGCTTCTCTCCTTTGATTAATTTCCATCCTTTGCTTCTTTGTCCTGCCTCTTCAGGGGCTTTGGAGAATAGCTTGACCCCCCTCTTCGTTAAAATGCACACATGCAACGCAAATGAATTCAAGTCAAAACAAACCAACTTTATTTCTGGAAACGCAGTGGCTAGGTTTGCAACTAAACGGACTCAACCTGTTGTCTGAATAGAGCTCCAGGCTGCATCCAACCTGGTTTGTTCAATTATGCAAGCATATTATATGAATTCAGCCGCTGCAGTTTTTAAAAAGTAGGATTTATGTTTTAATTAAAGTGCATGGGACGGAACACGTGGCTAATTCCTGGATGCAATTGTAGCAGAAATAAATCAAGGCTGAACATCCTTTGCAGCAGATGAACACAGCGAATGAATGCTCTAGAAAATATCCTGACATGTTTGTTTATCTCGAGGCTCTGGAACCTTTTCCGAACGGTAGGCAGTTGCCTAGGAAACAGCAAAAGCTTTTCCACTTTAATTTTTGACACCATCCAGCAGGCCTCACTGCAATGATGCTACTAATTGTGACACCTGGTCCGGGTGCAAACATCTGGTTGGCCCAAAATGGGCAGCAGATAAAGATGAAGGGGGTCAACTAATTCCCCAAAGCCCCTGAAGGCAGAACAAGAAGCAACGGATGGAAACTAATCAAGGAAAGAAGCAACCTGGAACTGAGGAGTGAGAAAAATCAATTAAGGAATAAAGAAAAATTAACCAGTGGAACAACTTGCCACCAGAAGTTGTGGGTACTCCATCACTGGAGGTTTTAAAGAAGAGATTTGGATAGTCATTTGTCAGAAATGGTGTAGGGTCTCTTGCTTGAACTGGGGGGCTGGACTAGAGGACCTCTGAGGTTCCTTCCAACTCTGGTATTCTGTTATCCTCCGCATCCAATTTCTGAAAATATTTAAATTAACTTTATTGGAAGCGAGGGGGAGGGGGAACAAACATTTAGTCCTTTTTCACTTTGGTTTTATAGCTGCCCCGTTTAACCAAGGACAGATTCATTTGACAATGCTTAGTCTAGGGCAGTGGTGGCTAACCTTTGTGGGCTCCCGAGCCAAAAATTGTGTGCGCGCTCGCGTGTGCCAGCACCCAGAAGGCAATGCGCCCCCACACACCCCTGCACATAATCCCCCTGCCCCCTTACCTGCACTGTGCCTCACAGCTGTTTTTTGGGCCCCCCCGAGGCTTGAAAAAAGCCTCTGCAGGATTAATAATAGGCCTGTTTTGTCACTTCCGGTATTACAGACCCTGTAAGGCAGGGTGTCCAACCTTAGCAACTTTAAGACTTGTGGACTTCAACTCCCAGAATTCCTCAGCCAGCAAAGCTGGCTGAGGAATTCTGGGAGTTGAAGTCCACAAGTCTTAAAGTTGCCAAGGTTGGACACCCCTGCTGTAAGGCCTCCTGCTCCAAGAGGCTACGCCGGCAAAGACTCATTTCTGGCAGAGTTTGGGGGAGAGATAGAAAGATTTCTGCAGCTTCTGCTGCTTTCCTTGCATGAAGCCAAAAGTCTCTCCCCTCTCTCTCTCTTCCCCTGAGAACGGAGCTGGAGACGGTATCCTGTGATCCCGAATAACGAACGATCGATCAGTAGGAAAACGGGGGTGGGGAATTTTCCTGCAGACTTTTGGGGGTATTTTCCCAGGGTCTCCGGTCCGCGGGATTTGGTGGTCCCTGAGGTCCAAAAGCTTGGCGACCCCCTGGACTAGATGACCTCCAAGGTCCCTCCCAACTCTGATTATCGGTTACCTCTTACCTGTGTGTCTTTCTCCTGCCATTGCTGCTCTGCGCAAGGACCTATGCGCTCACTCTTGAAACCTTCCGTTTCCCCCCCCCCCGCTCCCCGAAATACACACAAATGAAGAC
This sequence comes from Notechis scutatus, assembly GCF_049901735.1. Classification (NCBI taxonomy): domain Eukaryota; kingdom Metazoa; phylum Chordata; class Lepidosauria; order Squamata; family Elapidae; genus Notechis; species Notechis scutatus. The sequence continues at coordinate 3,471,483 of NC_142013.1, read as the reverse complement.
GCCGCACAAGACGAGGGTTTTTTTTTTCCACAACATACATCTTTTAAATAAAGTGTCAGCTAGCAATCGCTGTCCCAAAGAAAGGAATGGAGGAGTCACGGAAAGGGGGGGGGGTGTTGGGGGGGTTATTGGGAGAAGGGGGGCCAGCATGAACCTGGCCAGCATCTCAGCTCATGGTCCAGCCGGGGGGGGGGTGTGTGTGCAGGGGAGGGATCCCATGCCAACGGGTCCCCTGTCTCTGACCTATGGGCCGGTTCCCGCTACCCACGGCGGGAAGGAAAAGGGTCACACACACAAAAAAAGGAGGGGGGGACGACAACAAACTTTACAAAATAATTATAATCCTCATCAATATAATAATAAAGAAACCCAGTCCAGCTTCAGTTTCCAGGGAGGCTCCAGGCCCCCCGTTCACAAAGTTTGTTGCGTTAGGAGTTTCCACAAAAGAAGCACAGATTCGGCTGACTCTGCCTGGTTGGGATGAGGAAGACACCCCCCCCCGCTCCCCCCATTTTGGGAGTCACGGAGACCCCCCCCCCTCCTCCTCAGATCTGGCCCGCTGCCTCCCCCCTCCTTCCCTCCCTCCGTCAGTTGATCCGTAGCTTCCCTTCCCGGTGGTGCTCCATGGGGGTGACGACCTCGTTGGCGTAGCCGTTTTCCGAACACAAGGAGAAACCGTCCGTGGTCTCCATGCCGCTGTTGATTTCTGGAGGGGGGGGGAGAAAGGGGGGGGGCAGGCAATGGCATTAACGAGCAGGAAGGAACAGGCGAGTCCGAAATCAAACGGGAGGGAATTGTGTGGGATGTCTGGATTATATGGATCAGTAGTAACTGGTGGTTCTGCACGGACACCAAAGAGAGAGAGAGAGAGAGAGAGAGAGAGAGAGAGAGACAGAGAGAGACAGAGAGAGAGAGAGAGAGAGAGAGAGAGAGAGGAGCAAGAATTGTGGACGGATTTCAATGGAGAGGGAGTCCCCAATTTAGAGGGAAGGAGGGCGGGAGCAAGGCAGGGAAGGAAGGAAGGTGGAAATGAGGGAAGGAAGGAGGGAGGGAGGGAGGGAGGATGGAAATCAGAAGGAGGGAAGGAGGGAGGGAGGGAGGATGGAAATCAGAAGGAGGGAAGGAGGGAGGGAAGGAAGATGGAAATAAGGAGGGAAGCAAGGAAGGAGGGAGCAAGCGAGGAAAGGAAGCTGGAAATCAGAAAGAGGGAGGGAAGATGGAAATGAGAAGGAGGGAAGGAGGGAGGAAGGGAGCGAAGGAAAATGGAAATGAGGAAGGAAGGAGGGAAGGAAGGGAGGAGGGAGGATGGAAATCAGAAGGAGGAGGGAGGGAGGGAAGGAAGGGAAATGAGGGAAGCAAGGAAGGAGGGAGCGAGGGAGGGAAGGAAGCTGGAAATCAGAAAGAGGGAGGGAAGATGGAAATGAGAAGGAGGGAAGGAGGGAGGAAGGGAGCGAAGGAAAGTGGAAATGAGGGAAGGAAGAGGAAGGAAGGGAGGAGGGAGGGAAGGAATCAGAAGAAGGGAAGGAGGGAGGGAAGGAAGATGGAAATAAGGAGGGAAAGAAAGAAGGAGGAGGGAGCAAGGAAGGGAGCGAGGGAGGAAGCTGGAAATCAGAAGGAGGGAGGGAAGATGGAAATGAGAAGGAGGGAAGGAAGGGAAGAGGGAGGAAGATGGAACTGAGAAGGAGGGAGGGGGGAAGATGGAAATGAGAAGGAGGGAAGGAGGGAGTGAAGGAAGGAAGGTGGAAATGAAGAGGGAAGGAAGGAGGGAGGGAGGGAGGAGGGAGGGAGGGAAGATGGAACTCAGAAGGAGGGAAGGCAGGAAGGAAGGAAAGATGGAAATGAGAAGGAGGGAAAGACGGAAGGAGGGTGGGAGCGAGGAAGGAAGGTGGAAATGAGAAGGAGGAAAGGAAGGAAGGGGAGAAGGAGAGAAGACGGGAAGGGAGGAGAAGAAGAGGAAGGGGAGGGAAAAGAAGGAGAGGAGAGGAAGGAGAGAAGGGAATGGAAGGAAGGATGAAGGGAAGGGGAGAAGATGGGAGGGGAGGAGAGAAGACAGGAAGGGGAGAGGGAGGGGAAGGGGAACTGAGGGAAACACGGGGGGAGAAGAGAGGAAGAGGAGGGAAAGGGAGAGAACAACAGGAAGGAGAGAAGGAGACTGAGGGGAGGGAAAGAGGAGAGGGAGGGAAAGGGAGGAGAGGAGGAGAAGGGAGGAGACAGGAGAGGAGGAGAGGAAAAGAGAGGGAAGGAGGGAAAGGGAGGAGGAAGGAGACAGAAGGGTGGGAATGGAGAGGGAGGGGAAGGGAGAAGACCATTTCAAAGTCCCAGCAGCCCAGCCCTTCCCAAGGACAAGGGTCCAAACGGGTGAAAAGCCCAAAGGCGGCTTGGAGAGCGAGAGACTTTATCGGGAACTACTACACGGCCTCTCCTCCGGCGTGCAAACACAGCCACAACCAGGCCCCGGGACTCCCTCTGAGATCCGTCCATCCCTCTTTTTTGCTCCCGCCTTTCAACCAGGTCGCTCAGGGGAAGAGCGCAGAGGAGGGCCCCTCCGACCCGGGCCCCGACATCGAAGGGGCAAACAACCGGAACCAGGGGGTGTGTGGGACGCCTCAAGGTTAGTGCCAACTTTCCCAAGGGATTAAAAAAAAAAAAAAAAAGCAAGCCGAGATTTGCCCCCTGGCCCCTTCCTGCCGCTGTGCCCCCTCCGCCGCCGCCACCGTGCCGGGGTTAATGGCAGCCTTTGGAAAGCAGACTTACGCTCCAGGCTGAAGAAAACCCCCCAAGTCTGGGAGCCCGGCGCCCTCTAGAGGCTAGAACCTGCAAGACAGCGTTCAAAAGACAATTGGGCTGAAGGAAAGGGAGAACCTTCGGAGCTCGGGGTTGGAGCGAGGACCTCTCTTGCGCTTGGGGGGAGGGGGGGTGTTCCCTCGCAGGCCTTTCGCGACCCAAGTGAAGGCGAGTTTGAGCCCCGATGATGGGTCCCTAGTTGGCTAACGAAACGTCTACAAGAAACAACCCAACCTGGTGGTGGGATTCACAACTTTTGACTACAGGTTCTGTGCGCGTGGCTAGGTGGCCGTGTGACTGGGTGGGTGTGGCTTTTTTTTTTTTTTTTTTTTGCACCCATACCCACCCACCCATTTTGGGGGACCTTCTGGGCCTTGGGTGAGCCTCCGGGGGAGGCGTTTTTGCTCTCAGAAGGCTCCCCTGGGGCTCAGGAAAGCAAAAAATGGAGGGGGGGGGGGCGGCTGTGCCGCAAGGAGATCACTAAACCCAACAAGTGAACATGTCTGTGATGACCCAAAGGGGCGTGGCACAATGGCAACCCAGTCTGATAAGTAAGAAGAGTCCCTTTATTAGCTCCAACTTTGCCCCCCAATTGTCCTGGTTACCTTCTGGACTGGAGGAAAAACTCGCCCAGGAACAGCCTTGGGCTGCAGGGAATCAAGTCCAAAACATGAGCAACACAAATTGTAACTTAAAGTCCAAACGAGGCCAAATGCAGCAATTCGTTTGGCAGGGCGGGTGCAAGAATTTCAGACATGAAGGCACGGCAATAACTCAATATGGTTGGGAGGACGCTAGGAACACAGATGAGCCACGACAACATAGGATAAAGTCATGTTTGCTCCCAGCAGCCTGCCACACGCAGCCTGCCTTTCTTATCAATTCTCTTCCCAGGTGTAGCTAATGAAGGGAATCAGGGCTCTTTCCTCCCCCGTAAGCCACGCAACATGTGTTGCTCCCTTCTCCGTTCCTCCCTGTGTGCCCTAGGATGAAGAGGGGGTGGGCCTGGGTCTTACTCTGAACTCCTTCTCCCTTGTTCTACCTCTCCCCTGCTCTGCCCAGCCGGACTTTGCCCTTCCCGTTTCCTCCACAGCCAACAGAGCCACACTCCCGCTCCCTGTCGGCTGTCCGGCTTCCTCCTCAGATTCAGACTCCGACAGGAGCAGGGCAACGTCACACAGGGTAAGCAACACCACCAAAATCAGATGGCAAAAAGTCAGCTTACCAACATGCCTTCAACTTCTCACCTGAAAATATGAGTTTTTCCTTCATGATGTTGACATCACGGCTGGACCGCCGGACGGCAGCGCTGAGCATGATCTGCTCCGGGTTGTAGCTGCGAATGCTCCCAAAGCGCCACCTGGGACAGAAAGTGGAAAATGGAAAGGTTCTCGTTTGAAGGGGATCCACTGGATCGGGGCCCGCCCAAGGAGCGACCCACCACACGTGGGCAAAACCCTGTGTTGTCAACTCATAAAACATTCCTATGCCTGTTTTAATAGTTGCCATTAAAAAGTGGGGAGGGAGGAAGGAAATTTGGAAGAGCAGGGCAGCAGTTTATAAGCGGAAGTATGTTCCAACTCTTATCTTTAAAAGGTTGTAACTACTAGAGCTTTTGCTCGCAAATATATTTAATTGGAGAATGTGATTGATGACACCCAGCCCATGAAGGTGCTCAGTTGGAGAACACCCGGGGGGAAGGGAGGAAACAGGGTCACAGGGGACTGTAAATGACATAGGCCAGAGTTGGCTTCCTACAGGGCAGTGCCAGGATGTCGCCTCTAATGAATCCTTTGAAGTTTGAAGTTTGGCTCGAGAATCATGATTTAATTAGGGCAATTGCTGGAATCCTGACACATGTCTTTTTTCACACACACACCGCACGATGGCAACTGCCATCTTTTTTTTTTTACCCTTTCTGGACAGTTTTGGGAAAACCTGCTCTCTGCCACTCCCCTGATTTGCAAGCAGTGTTTCTCAGCCTCCCCCAATTTGCAATCCCTTGCAAGGAAGGAGCAAAGATTTTGAACCAGGAGCCGGGGTTTTCCAAGCTAGGAAAATAACGCCTGGGAATAAAATGGTGGGTCCTCCCATCTCTTCTCCATTTTGGCAGTGTGATTCAGGGGAAACCTCTGGGATTCCTTTTCTAGTGGCTCAAACGGAAACCCACTTGTGCTGCATCTCCTTCTAAAACAGGGGTCTCCAAATCTGGCCACTTTAAAGACTTGTGGAACTTCAACTCCCAAAACTTCCCCCGTTCTTCAAACTTGGCCAATTTAAGACGTTGTCAGCCAGATCTCCAGCGTGGCTTTTCTCTTTGATGCTTGCTTGCTATCGGCTGCCATGGTAACGAGGGGGGGGGGCATGGCATTGGGGTCTTGGAAGTAGGGTTTGGTGTGAAGAAGGCAGGGGTGGGATTCAAAAACCCCAGCAACCGGTTCTCTGCCCGGTTGCTGGGTGGGCGTGGCCATGGCCTATCGGGGAGGGCCATTTTTCGCCTTTCCCAGAGTCCAGAGGCTTCCCTCGGGCCTCTGGGAGCGTGAAAACAGCCTCCCCCGGGCTCCAGATACAGGCCCATTTCCGGACTTCCAGTTTGGCCCATTTTTTTGTCCTCCCAGAATCTCCGGCATTTACCTGCATCCAAAACGGGCCACGTGGGAGACTCCTGGGAGGGGTGTGGCCGGTCGGTTCAACTACTGGTTCGGCGAACCGGATTTAAATCTAACATCCGGTTCAAGCGAACCAGGCCGAACCAGCTGAATCCCACCCCTGGATGAAGAAGGCCCATGTGAACTAAAAGGGAGGTTTTCTCTCAGGAATTCCTGCGCTGCGGAAGGGAGCTGTTCGCACCCAGTCAGGGCCAAACATCCTAGAACTCCAGAGAACACCTGAAGATGTGCTCCCCATGACACTATGCGGGACGTGGATTGGACATTCAGACTGGTCCCTTGAAGGAAGGGATCTGGGGGAACTCTCAATACGTAACTCTCGTGCCTTTTGGCTCAGATCTTGCCTTGCTGTTGCTGCTGTCATTTCAAACTCAGTAAAAGTACATCTTCTCTATTTCAATGGAGTCGGGGGGTTTTCTTTCTTGGGTTTTGAAGGGAGGTAGGCCTGACATTTGGGGACCAACTCCCAGAATTCCCCTCGTCTCCAAACCTTGGCCATTTTAAGACTTGTGGACTTCAACTCCCAGATTTCCCCCAATCTCCAAACTTGGTCCCTCTTTTAAGACTTGTGGGCTCTGGGCCCATCACCAGGAGTTTGTGAGTTCTAGTCCTGCCTTAGGCATGAAAAAGCTGGCTGGATGATTTTCCCTTTTCTCTCAGTCTAACCCACCTCACAGGGTTGTTGTTGAGGGGAAAAAGGAGGAAGGAGTGTTGGGTACGTTCACTACTTTGAGTTAATGTCAATAATAAAAGTGGGATATAAATCTAATATGTAAATCAGGGGTCCCCAAACTTGGCAACTTTAAGACTCGTGGACTTCAACTTCCAGAATTTCCCAGCCAGCTATGTTATGCTGGCTGGAGAATTCTGGGAATTGAAGTCCGCAAGTCTTTCCTAAAAGATGTCTTATATTTTTGTGTTTTGTGTGTTTATGTATGTGGGAGAATTAATAAAACCTTGCAGGAAGGTAGGATGAGAATAATGGTAACCAAGTCAGAGAGAAATACATGATAATTATACATTGGATAAGTATAGAGAATAATAATAATAATAATGAAATTGAATAAGAGTGAAGAGAAATAAGGAGAAATCTGATAAGAGATATTTGTATGTTCATATGGAAATGGTCTAAAATAGAATTATGTTGTATAAAATAATGTTTTTTGACTTGTAAAATTTATAATGGAAAGAGGTTTATGTATTTAATGGTTAATGATGGTTTGTTTGTCTTTAAAATTAATAAAATTTGTTTTAAAAAAAAGTTGCCAATTTGGAGACCTCTGATTGTAAATAAAATAATCAATTATTATTCTTACAGCGTTGCTACTGCTCCTCCTACCTTTCAAATGCTACTGTGATTAAGATATTGTTTCTACTACAATGCCACTAGTCAGAATAAATACTATTCTGCTGTGATGGGCAGCCATATCCATTGTTTAAATAAAATAAATGTTTGAAATGCTTCAGGTTGGAAAAACCCGAATTCCCTTCTTTCCTGAGCCCTGGAAACTATCTCTATCTCTTGCCCAGCCTATCTTGCAGGGTTGATAATAGGGTGTGCTATGTTTGCTATTCCGAGTTCTGGAGAAAGGGCAGGAGAGAATAATGAATAAACGGCTAGGGACCCCAACTCTCCTTGCCCCCGAGGGCGCTCAAGATGGGACACCCACACCACAAAAGAAAATCAAACCATAAAAACATGCAGAAAAACCTAACACAAAACACGGAGATGCCCAATAAACAAAGGGGGACTTTGTGGGGGATGCAATCACGTAACACATGGTCGGTTGGCCAAAAATCCAGATTTAAAGAGGGAAAATGTGGTTTGAAGTTGAACAAGAAAACCCCTTGGGCATCTGAGATCACCGCACAATGGCGGCTGTTTTTAGGGGTTGCTGGTGAGTTGGGGGTACCCTCCAAATATTCTCCCTCAAATCTGGATCATTGTACCTTCTTGATACACAGAGCCTATCTGCCCTATCTGGGTCACTTATGAAATCTTATTTAAATCCATGTTTCCCACTTTCTACAGATAGTCCTCAACTTACAACAGTTTTGTTTAGGGACCGTTCAAGGCTGCAGTGGCACTGACCAAAGTGAACTTATGCCCAGTTGCAGGTATGACCGTTGCGGCATCTCAATGGTCACACAATCAAACTTCAGAGGCTCTTGGCAACCGGCATGGATTTACGACGGTCGCAGTGTGATTCCCATTTTTACGACTTTCAGACGAGCGAAGTCAACAGGGAACCCAAGAGTCACTTAACAACTGTGTTACTAATTTACCCGGCTGCCGCGATTCCCTTAACAACGGGGGCAAGAAAGGTTGTGAAATGGAGCAAAGCTCACTTAACAACCGTCTCGCTTAAGAATGGAAGTTCTGGGCTCAGTTGTGGTTGTTAAGTTGAGGTCTACCTGTACAAATTGGGGCTACCCTTGGGTCCCAAGTGAACACCAATGTCCTGTTAGCCTGCATCAAAAGTGATAATAAAAATAGGGAAAACAGGACTGTTCTTTCATCGTATAACTTTTAAAAAACCTCCCTTTTATTTTGGGGCAACTGGATGCTCCCATTAGGACTTTAAAATCAGAAGTAATCCCCAAATTAAAAACTGTGGTGTGGAAGTTATAAATCTCCCTTCCACGCCAAATGTTGCTGGACTGTGGCTTTGATTACACCTCCCCTCTGCGGTGAAGGGAACAAGCAAACAACACCCCCCCCCAAAAAAAATCATCCATTGCTCTTTGAAACTCGAGAGGTGCTTTTCTAACGGCTCCAAGCTCTCCGTGCCACTTAAAAGACCACCACTGTAAAACAACCCCAGCTCGAATTTTCCTCCGTCTTCCTTGTTTACCAACCCTGCCCCCTCTTTGGCAAAGTAAAACAAAAATAAAAAAACCAAAAAAAGAGCTGATTTTTGCAAAGATGAGGAAAGAGAGAAGAGATGCCAGGGAACATGGAGAAAGCACAGATGTGCACAGAGGCAACCTGGATGAGGCGGGAGGAAGAGGATGGTCTGGGCATATATCTCCCCACCCAACCTTTGAAAAAGATTTTTTTTTAAAAAAAGAGGGACTCGAGATTTCAAGCCACAATGTGATTACAACCCAGTCCGTGTAAAGGAAGGGCAAAAATTGTGGAACAAAAAATCTCTACCGGTGTTTTTGCAGGTAGTCCTCGAGTTATAACCTTTTGTTTAAGCGACGGTTCACATTTACAACTGTAAAAACGGGCTTGGAGTTGGTCTTCGCGTTTAGGACCACTGAAGCACATGATCAAAATTTGGGCGCTTAGCAACTGGCATGTAATGACAAGAGTTACAGAGTCCCAGGAAGGGGAGTGATGTGATCATTATTTGCGACTTTCCCAGGCAGCTTTGAAAGAAAAAGTCAATGGAGTGGGGGGGGAGCCAGATTTGCTTAACGACTGTGTGATTGACTTAATCATGGCAAAGGTGGTCATAAAATACTTAGCAACCACCTTTCCTAGCGATGGAAATTCTGGCCTGATTACGGTCATAAACCAAGGACTACTTGCATGTCTGTTTTGTTGTGGGTGGCAGCAATCAAGCGTTATCTTCCTCACTCGGCAAAATATGGTATGTTGGAGGGATGCACTGGTCTTAGGCTGCTCCCGATCCAGAAATGCCGTCAGCTCAGAAAACGGTCAAGAAATTCAAGGCAGCAAAGGCCCCTGACCCACACAGATGGACATAACAGTTCTACAGAGGAATGATTGAGTCTGTCATCTACAACCTCTATCACTGTCTGGTTTGGTTCTGCAACCCAACAAGACAGACACAGACTCCAGAGGGTAATTAGAACTGCAGAAAAAACAATGGCTACCAACCTGCCTTCCATGGAGGACCTGTATACGAGTCAAAAAGAGGGCTGTGAAAATATCTACAGACCCCTCACATCCCAAACATAAACTGTTTCAACTCCTACCCTCAAAACGCTGCTATAGAGCATTGCACACCAGAACAACTAGACACGTTTTTCCCCAATGCCATCCCTCTGCTAAACAAATAACTCCCTCAACACTGTTCAACTATTGACAAAATCTACACTACTATCACTATTAATCTTCTCATCACTCCTTATCACCCATCCCCTCCCACTTATATGACTGTAACTTTGTCACCTGTATCCTTACGATTTATATGGACTGTTTCCTAGTATGATTTGATTGCTTATTGTACCCTATGACTATCATTAAGTGTTGTACCTGATGATTCTTGACTCTTGACGAATGTCTCTTTTATTTTTATGTACACTGAGACAATTTGCATCAAGACAAATTCCTTGTGTGTCCAACCACACTTGGCCAATAAAGAATTCATTCATTCATTCATTCATTCATTCACTAAATACATAGTCATAATTTTTAAAGTTCTACTCCTATCTTAGCCATGAAAGCCTGCTGGATGACTTTGGGCCAATCACCAGGAGATGGTGAGTTCTAGTCCCGCCTTAGCCATGATAGCCAGCTGGGTGACTTTGGGGCAGTCCCTCTCTCTGTAACTCCAGCCTACCTCACAGGGTTGTTGTTGCAGTGAAGCTAGGAAGAGGAAGGTGCATCGGATATGTTTGCTGCCTTGAGTTCTTTGCAAAAATAATAAAGGCAGGATATGAGTAAAACAATAAAATGAAAAATAAAATTTAGCTGCCCTGAGAAAAACGAAATTGAACACATTTAGCTCATTGCTTTTTTTTTTCCTGGCTGGAGTTGCAAATCAAGAACAAAAGGCTAGGGGATCAATCCCACAGGATTCACAAAGCATCAAGGCTCCCTCTTAATTTTATTTTTTTATATCCCCTCTGACTTGTTTATGGAGATTTGCTTCTATAAAACGTCCCAATAAAGAAGACAATGAGCGCCCCTTTCCCAGATGTGACCCTGGGAAGTCGTAACCGAGCACGTGGATGCTGCAGGGGGATGATGGGGCTTGGTGTCCAACCTAACTGGAGGGCACCAGCTCTGAAAAAGCTGGGTGAGATGGACTAAAGAGTTCAACAGGGTTGAAAGCAGAGAGATCTAAATAGGAGCCAGCCGTGTGCAGCAGCAGCAGCCAAAAAAGCCAATGCAATCCTAAATTGCATTCACAGAGGGATACAACTGAGATCAAGGGAGGTACTAATACCACTAAATAAAGCCTTAGTAAGACCACACCTAGAGTCCTGCATCCAGTTATGGTCACCATACTATAAAAAAGGTGTTGAGACACTGGAAAAAGTGCAGAGAAGAGCAACCAGGATGATGAGGGGACTGGAGGCTCAAACATACGATGAACAATTGCAGGAACTGGGCCTGGCTGGTCTAGGGAAGAGAAGGACCAGGGGACACAGGAGAGCAGCCTTCCAATATTTGAGGGGCTGCCACAGAGAGGAAGGGGTCAAGCTATTTTCCAAGGCCCCCGAAGGCCAGACAAGGAACAACGGATGGAAGCTGATCAAGGAGAGATTTTTCAACCTGGGAATAAGGAGAAACTTTCTGACAGTGAGAACAATCAACCGGATGGAACAGAAGTCGCCTTCGGAAGTTGTGGGAGCTTCATCACTTGAGACTTTCAAGAAGAGATTGGGCTGCTATTTGTCAGAAATGGGGTAGGGTCTCCCGCTTGGGAGGGGGGTTGGACTAGATGACCTACAAGGTCCCTTCCAACTCTGATTATCTGTTATCTGTATACACTGTAGATCTGATTGCTTTTGTGTGCAGAAAGCGCAAAACTTTATGCCATCTATACACTGATATGTAATATGTGTGTGTGTGTGTGTGTGTGTGTATATATATATATATGTATATTTGTTTTCTTAAGTTTTCACGGGTATTTATGTGTATGATATTCAGCTTTGTTCGGGTATTTTCCCACGTCATTGTAGTTGTGCTTTTAAAGTTGTAGCAACGTTTCGGCAGAATCTCATCTGCCATCATCAGGCTTCTGTATTGTGTTCATCAACTTTAAAAGCACAACTATAATGACGTGGGAAAACACCCGAACAAAGCTGAATACCATACGTGTGTGTGTGTGTGTGTGTACATGTATATATACATGTCTGTGTGTGTATATATATTCCATTTCCCCTTAACTTGGAGACACTGGCTTGGCTTCCCCCCCTATTACCCGCAACACTCACCAGGGAAGTTAAAGGGGTGGGTAGGAAAAACCAAACTAGAGATGGAGGTGAAATGAGAGAGGAGGTCCCAACATTTACCTGATTAAGTGATAGCTGTAAAGATGCCGAAATGCAGCAGTAGAAAGAGGAAGAGGAGGAAAGGACATGCAGAGAAATGTCAGAGCAAGTAAGGAAAATAACCCAGAAATCCCACCCTATTGGCCCTAAAGACACCCCAGGACTTTGGAAAGGGGGATTTAAAAAACCCTTTTCTTCCTTCTCTTTATTCCCATGGCTATTTCGGCCATGAATAAAGATCCGTAAGTGAATATTTTTTGGGTGGGGTCCTTGATGCTCTCTGAGGTTGTTTTCTTGCAGACCTTTCATAACCGGACTAAGTAACATCATCAGTGCCAGAAGAGAATCGGGTTTCCTCTCTGTTTATAAACAAGGGGCTTGCTTGCAGAAAGCAAGCACTGCTCCCTTCTAGCACTGACGCTGTTACCTAGTTAGGTCATGAAACGTCTGCAAGAAAAACCACCACCAAGCTCAGAGAGCCCCAAGGACCCCACAGTTCAATCCTGAGCGACAAATAATTCTCTACTTAAAGAATATTTTGCTGTGGTTCCCTTGGTTTTCAAAGTTTTTAACCATTTGTAAACTGTCCAGAGTTGCTGGCAGTCGAGGGGGAAAACGCACTGAATAAATAAATGCATTTAATTAATTAAAGATCAAGAGGCAACCAAGACCAGATACTTTGAAATTTTGATGTTCTTTCCCCGGAATCCTGCAAGATGAGGACAAAATTATTTTAAGTTTGTTTGAAAATAAAACAATTGGGAAAACTTCTTTCCTCCTGTATTCCTCCTCCCTTTTAATGAAACCTAGACTTGGGCTATGAAACTGGGGTTTTATTTTTTCAATCTTGGCAATTGTAAGATGGGTGGACTTCAACTCCCAGAATTCCCCAGCCAACCATGATGAATCTCTTGACAAAGTACCTTCAAAAAGGCATGAGAATTTTATCCCAAAGTTCAGGAGCTTACTGATATTTTATTTACCTCAAATCTGCCCAACATTAAACCAATGGATTTATTCTGCTTTTCCAGCCATTTGCGGTGTCTTCTTTTTTAAAACTGTCTGCAAGTTTCCCCCCCTTGTCTCCTCTTTTCATCTTCTTTTCTCCAAGTTGTATGTTTCTTTTTTAAAAAAATTTTTTGTACACTGAAGGCTAAAAATTAGGAGAAATTTAAGCTTAGTTTTCAAGTAACTTGGGGAAAAGGAGAAAATGCCACTTTAAGGCATTTGAACCTTGGAAGCAGGTCAGGAAAGAATTTCTCCCTGGAAGAGAATATTTGTTGCTCAGGGTTGAATTGTGGGGTCCTTGGTGCTGTCTGAGCTTGGTTATTTCCTTGCAGACGTTTCATTACCCAACTAAGTAACATCATCAGTGTTAGAAGTGGGTGGGGTGTGTTCTCCATTTACATAGGAACCACTTATACAAGGGACCACCAGAAGCACCACAATTAGGAACAAGAATACTCCCAACAATACTGACAGGACAAGCCACTTGTATATAAACAGAGAGCAAAACCCACTCCCCCTTCAACGCTGATGTTGTTACCTAGTTGGGTGATGAAACGTCTGCAAGAAAACTACCAAGGTCGGAGAGGACCAAGCACCTCACAATTTGTAATCCTCTAAAATTTATTTATCCCCTTGCAAGTGCTAAATCCTTGCATGGCCGTGAACTCACCAGTTGGGAGGAAGTTTGGCTTCTATTTCTATTCCCTGATTGAAACAAGGTGATGGGAGAATTTTGCTACCACCCCTCAAAGGAGCTCCAGACCTCGCTGGGAAGAATCTAACAACATTACCAAGTCATCGGTAGGCGCTACTTACTTCTGGAAGATAAAAATCCCTACAATTATGACAAAGGAAACAAGGTCGGCCGTTATCCAGATTAGACGGTATTCGCCTGGAGGCTGAAAAACAAGGAAAAGAAATGAAGGAAAATGAAAGAAAATTAAAATTAAATTAAACATGAAGAATGCGAGCAAATAGTTTGTCCAGGTTAACCATTAAAACCCAAGCCCTTTTCCGTTTAAGATATGTAGACTTCAACTCCCAGAATTCCCTGGCCAATATGTGTGAACTTAAATTCCAAAATTCTCTTGCCACCATGTGTGGATTTCAATTCCTAGAATTCCCCAGCCAGCAGATATGGACCAACTCTCAGAATTCCTTAGCCAGCATGTGTGAACTTTAACTCCAAGAATTTGTTGTGGTTCACCAGCAGTAGATGCGGATGGCTGAGGTCTCGGAGAGCGAGGACTCTGATGAGGGGCCTGCGTGGGATGCAGGGATGGGGCCAGGACCCTCAGGGAGTGGAGTGCGGCCTTCGGAGATGGTGGAGGCTGGCAGCAGTGAGGAAGAGGCCCCCGAGAAGCCTGTGCTCAGTGTGTGTGCATGCAGGGCTGCTCGAAGGAAAGAGCAGCTGCAGCAGCACAGGAGACTTGGGAGTAAGGCTGCAAGGTGATGGCCCCTCCCTGAGGAGATAAAAGCCAGCTGAGAAACTGGAGTTCTTTGCAGGAAGCAAAGAAGTTCTTGCACTTCCAGCCTTGTGGACGTTCGGACTATCTTGGTTGGTGTTTGGAGACTCTTTGTGTTTGGAATATTTCTTAGCAACTTTATCTTGTGTTCTTGGCAGCCTTGCACCACCTTGGCAAGGCTCCTTCTTATCAGAGACGATTAGTTTGAAACAGCCTTTGAACCGGGAAGGAACGGAATCCGTAAAGAATCATTAAAAGGCTTTGCTGCTACCTCCGTTTCGTGTTTGTTTCCTTGGAACAAGGTTTGGGTCAGAACAGAATTCCTTAGAGAATATGTGTGGACTTCAACTCCCAAAATTCCCTAGGCAGCCATACTGGCAGGGGAATTCTGGGAGTTGAAGTCCACATATCTTAAAATTGCCCAAGTTTTAAAGACACTGACACACTTAGTAAAGAGACACTCACAGGCAAGCTAAAACTTTTAAGGTTCTTGAATTTTACTGAATTAATTCTTGCTCCTAAGACAAACCTCTCGGAAGTGTAAGTTATCACTCCTCAAGGTGCCATCAAGGGTTCCATTAGGAAATTACGAACTCCAAACAATCCTTAATATAGGTAGTTCTTGACTTACGATCATTCTTTTAGTTTGAAGTTACAATAGCGCAGGGAAAAAATTCTTAGGACCGTTTTTCACACTTTCGACCATTGTAGCATCCCCGTGGTCAAGATTCAGATGCTTGGCTTGTATTTATGACGGTTGATCCCCTTTTGCAACCTTCTGATGAGCTATCAATGGGGACGCATGATTCACTTAATGTCATGCCCCTGTTGGAGTCTGAATGCGAGGAGGAAGCTGAACAGCTGACAGGGAGTGGGAGTGTGGCTCCACTGGCTGTGGAGGAAACTGGGGAAGGGCAAAGTCCAGCTGGGCAGAGCAGGAGAGAGGTAGAACAAGGGAGAGGGAATTCAGAGGAAGACCCAGGCCCACCCCCTCTTTATCCTAGGGCACTCAGGGAGGAACGGAGAAGGGAGCAACGTGGGTTGCGTGGCTTACGGGGGAGGAAAGGGCCCCGATTCCCTTCATTAGCCACACCTGGGAACACAGTTTATAAAAAAGGAAGCTGTACACAGCAGGCTGTTGGGAGCAAACGTGAATTTATCTTGTATCATGGTGGCTTATCTGTGTTACTGGCATCTTCCCAACTGTGTGAGTTTTGCCGTACTTTCAAGTTTGAAATTCTTGCTCCTGCCCTGCCAAACTAATTATTTCAGTTTGGCTTGTTTGGAATTTAAGTTACAGTTTATGTTTACCCTGTTTTGGACTGAATTTTCTACAGTTAAAGGCTGTTGCTGGGAGTTTTTCCCCGGCCAGAAGCTAATCTGGACATCGGGGGCAAAGTTGAAGATGATAAAGGGACTCTTCTTGATTATTTGACTGTGTTGCCTTTGTGCTATGCCCCTTTGGGTCACCACACTTAAGATCTGTGTTACTAACTTCATAACTGCAGTAGAAGTTAGGAAATGGGGTAAAAATTAACTGTCTCGCTTAAGTTATGGAAACTTTGGACTCAATTGTGGTCGTAACCTGAGGACTACCTGAAATTGCTTTGTTGCATAGTCAGCCAGATGTATAAATCAGATTTGACATTTTCTCTACCTAGTGCAGGGGTAGGGAGCAATGGTCCCTTTATAACTTGTGGACTTCAACTCCCAATAATGGAGTTGGAAGGGACCTTGGAGGTCATCTAGTCCAACACCCTGCTCAGGCAGGAGACGCTCTACCATTCCAGGCAAATGGTTGTCCAATTTCTTCTTAAAAACCTCCAGTGTTAGAGCATTCACAACTTCTGGAGAAAGTCCACTCCTCTACTCGTTGTAGAATACCTTATGCCACCAGACTTGAAATTGTAGACCTAGAAAATCTAGAACTACGCCACCTTCGGTCCCATCTAAGTATAGTATATAAAATCATACATTGCAATGTCCTACCTGCAAATGAATACTTCAGCTTCAACCATAACAACACAAGAGCACACAATAGATACAAACTCAAGGTTAACCGCACCAAACTTGACTGCAGGAAATGCGACTTCAGCAACAGAGTGGTCAATGTCTGGAATACTCTACCTGACTCTGTGGTTTCTTCCCCAAATCCTAAAACCTTTAACCTTAGACTGTCTACTATTGACCTCACCCCTTTCCTAAGAGGTCTGTAGGGGGCGTGCATAAGCGCACCAATGTGCCTACCGTCCCTGTCCTATTGTTTCTTTTATTTTTCTTATATGTACCCATTTCATGTATTCATAACTACGTATATACTTATACCTATTATCTTGTAAGCGATTGACAAATCAAATAAATAAATAAAATAAAATAAAGTGTGGGACTGCCAGAAACCCAGATGTGGATTCAGAGCAGTCAATAGCCAGCAGAGGGCGTTCAGTCCCAATAAATTGGTAAGTACAGCAGAAGGCGCTCTTAAGAGAATAGAATAGAGTAGAAACATTGGGATGAAATAAGAGTAGAGTGGAGTGGAATGAAGAATAGAGTAGAGTAGAGTAGAGTAGAGTAGAGTAGAGTAGAGTAGAGTAGAGTAGAGTAGAAATATTGGAATGAGATAGAATAGAGTGGAATGAAGAATAGAACAGAACAGAACAGAATAGAAATATTGGGATGAAATAGAGTAGAGTAGAGTGGAATAGAATAAGAATGAATAGAATAGAAAAGAATAGAATGGAATGGAATATAGAATATAGAATAGAATTCTTTATTGGCCAAGTGTGATTGGACACACAAGGAATTTATCTTTGGTGCATATAAGACTGCTAAAAACTAGACACAAATCCTCAAATTGGTTGGACTCAGCCTTGAAACCCTCAGAAAGGAGGGTCTTCTCCTAGAATTCCTCTCTTCTCGTCTCATTTGGTGGCCAAAGCACAGGTAGTCCTCGACTTAACGACCACAACAGAGTCCAAAATGTCTGTGCCTAAACCAGACATTTGTTAAAGGAATTTTGTCCCATTATTTTACAACCTTTCCTTGCTACGGTTCTTAAGCGAATCCCTGCAGTTTGTTAAAGTTAGTAACCCAGTTGTTAAGCGAATCTGGCTTTCCCCATCGACTCTGCTTGTCAGAAGGTCGCAAAAGGGCGATCACATGACCTCGGGACTCTGCGGCCGTCATAAATAGGAGTCAAGTTGCCAAGCGGCTGAATTTTGGCGGCGTGACTGTGGGGAAGTTGCAACAGTCATATAAGTGTGAAAAAAACCATCATAAATCTCCTTTTTTTGAATAGTCACTCAATGAACAGCTGTTCAGTCCAGGACCACCTTTTATTCGAGCTTCGGAATATAAACGTTAAGTTTCAACGATTTGGAAACTCCTTCGACCGATGCAGCTTTGGAATAACACCGGCAGTCGCAAATGAAATGGAAATTGAAATGTTATGAATTCCACAAAGAAGAGGGAGTCGACTTAATTTTCCAAAAGCACCCGAAGGCAAAGACAGGAAGCAACGGATGGAAACTCATGCAGGAGAGAAGCAACCTGTAAGCCCTGGACTTTTCCCCTTCAACCGAAAAAGAATGAACTTCTGAAAGCTAGGTATTGTATGTATGTATGTATGTATGTATGTATATATGTATGTATGTATTTATTTATTTATTTATTTATTTATTTATTATTTATTTATTTGATTTGATTTGCCAATTGTTTACAAGATAATAAGTATAAATGTATACATAGCTGTGAATACATGAAATAGGTACATATAAGAAAAATAAAAGAATAAGAGAAACAATAGGACAGGGACGGTAGGCACGTTGGTGCGCTTATGCACGCCCCTACAGGCCTCTTAGGAAAGGGGTGAGGTCAATAGTAGACAGTCTAAGGTTAAAGTTTTTGGGGTTTGGGGAAGAGACTATAGAGTCGGGTAGAGTATTCCAGACATTGACCACTCTATTGCTGAAGTCGTATTTCCTGCAATCAAGTTTGGTGCGGTTTACTTTGAGTTTGTATCTATTGTGTGCTCTTGTGTTGTTATGGTTGAAGCTGAAGTATTCATTGACAGGTAGGACATTGCAATGTATGATTTTATATACCATGCTTAAGTCAGACCGAAGACGGCGTAATTCAAGGTTTTCAAGTTCTAGAATTTCAAGTCTGGTGGCATAAGGTATTCTACAACGAGTAGAGGAGTGGAGAACTCTTCTTGTGAAATATTTCTGGACTTTCTCAATTGTGCTAATATCAGATTGTGCTAATATTTCCAAATATTTCCAAATTGTGTTAATATTTCCAAAGGAATTCTTTATGGAAAGGAAGCGGTCCCGGTACTAGTCAAAGCAGAATCTAAGATGCTTCCAGGCATACAGTAATAGATAAAGGGAGTTAGAACCCCTTATTTAGATGTGGATTTAGTCAAACAAAGAACAAACATGTTAATTTCCCCACCTCCCCTTCTCTGGGAACATATCTTAGAAGAGTTCCCAGGGAGTATCTTCCAGAGCTGGAATTTTTATGGTCCCTTCTCCTCTTGCTATCTCCCCAAGAGGTGACAAGTTTCTAGACATCTGGCTCCAGTCCTCCAGTTGTATATCTTGTGCAAGTTATACAGATTCAATATAAGATTTAATATATTCAGGTTACATCAAAAAGGATTACTTGTACCAACTCCCACCCCCTTCTTCTTCCATTGAAGAATGACAGATGCACGGATCTCACAGAACCAGGTTTTTTTTTTTACATTTCAATACAAACATGACCATAATTATATATTCAGCTTTCCCACCCAAGCCATATCATATTATTGCTTATTCCATATTTCTTTAAATATTTTCATGCATTGCTATATTCGCTGCACTCCTTTTATCCAATTTCAATTCATATTGTAGCTCGTTTCATTTTTCTTTAAATATTCTCACGTCTTATTTAACAATATTATCTGAATTCTTGTTCCATTTCTGTACTCGTTACACCTGGAACCACATTGTTTAGTTAAAAGAGATGCTTTTTAAAATATGAAGATAAAAAAATTATATGCAAAAAAAAAAAAAAAAAAAGGAGAGAAGCAACCTGGAACTAATGAGGAATTTCCTGACAGTGAGGACGATGAACCAGTGGAACAACTTGCCACCAGAAGTTGTGGGCGCTCCATCCCTGGAGGTTTTTAAGGAGAGATTGGATACCCATTTGTCTGGAATGGTATAGGGTCTCCTGCTTGGGCAGGGGGTTGGACTAGAAGACCTCCAAGGTCCCTTCCGGCTTTATTCTGAATATATAATCTATAATTCCACTTACCATCAGCCAGAGGGGGGAAGACAGCTGAAGGAGGACCTGCAAGTTGTTGGAGGTAATGGACTCAACCCCCATGCACCAGAGAAGGGAATACAGCCACGGTTCGTTGACAAGGTACAAATTGACGCTGAGGTTTGCACTGGCATATTCCCTGTTTGAGGATGGAGGGGAGGAATAGAGAGGAAGGAGCAGTTTTAAAAAGCAGCCGGTGGATTACGAACCTGCGGGGTTAAACTGAGATTTTCCACTATCCTCGTTTGCTTGTCCTCGATCCATGTTTCAATGCTTTTATATTAGTGTTTTTTTTGATGATGTTCTAAGCTGCCCACAGTTGCTTAACAGCGAGAGACAGAAAAGTTGTTGGGATTCTAGAATGAGTGCAGAGAAGAGCAGCGAAGATGATAAGGGGTTTGCAGGCTAAATCGTATGACGAACGGCTGATGGAACTGTTTAACCCAAGGATTAAGGGAGATATGACAGCATCTTCCAATACTTGAAGGTCTGTCAAAGGCAAAGGTCTTCCATCTTGGCAAGTTTAAGATTTGTGGACTTCAACTCCCAGAATTCCTGAGCTAACATGACTGGAGGAGGAATTCTGGGAGTTGAAGTCCACAAGTCTTAAAGCTGTCAAGTTTGAAGACCCCTGATCTACAGTATCTATCTTATCTAACTATCTATATCTTCTATCTTCATATCTATCTATCTATCTATCTATCTATCTATCTATCTATCTATCTATCTAATCCAAAGGCCTTCAAATGTGGCAAGTTTAAGACTTGTGGACTTCAACTCCCAGAATTCTTGAGCTAACCTGACTGGAGGAGGAATTCTCGGAGTTGAAGTCCACAAAGTCTTAAAGCTGTCAAATTTGAAGACCTCTGTGATAAGCAAGGGACACGGTGGCTCAGTGGCTAAGACGCTGAGCTTGTCGATCAGAAAAGTGGGCAGTTCGGCGGTTCGAATCCCCAGCGCTGCGTCATAGAGTGAGCTCCTGTTCCTTGTCCCAGCTTCTGCCAACCTAGCCGTTCGAAAGCACGTAAAAAAAATGCAAGTAGAAAAATAAGGACCATCTTTGGTGGGAAGGGAACAGAGTTCTGTGCGCCTTCAGCATTTAGTCATGCTGGCCACATGACTACAGAGAGGTCTTCAGACAGGCCTGGCTCTTCTTCGGCTTTGTAACTGAGACGAGCACCACCCTGTAGAGCCGGAAACGACTAGCACATAAGTGCAAGGGGAAACTTTACCTTTATGCTATAGGCAGCAGGTATATGTATTAAGTAATAATAATCTTCAATAACTATGATTACTGACAGGGTGTGTGAGAGAATATTATGGAAGGATTCACAAAAAGACGTGAAGGATATCCCCGCACCCGGCTCAGTAACCATAATTCATTCATTCACATTCCTGGCTTTCATGGTTAAATGAGGATTTGAACTCATGGTCTTCCACTTTGTAGCCTGGTGCCTTAACCCCTAGACCAAGCTGCCTTGCCCTGCGGTCATCAATACCGTATACCTACTGTGTTTCCCTGAAAATAAGACCCTGTCTTATATATATTTTTTGCCACCAAAAAAAAGGCACCAGGTCTTATTTTGGGGGGATGTCATCCACTGACTAAGCTCACTTATGTGCATCACTCCCCGGCCTCCTTTTCGCTGTCAAGAGGCCTTCAGGAACCTCTTCTTCTTCTGCGGCCGGCAAGGCTTTCCTGGAGGCCTCTGCAGGAGATAACGGAGCTCAGGATCGATCCAGAGCTTTCTAATCAGCTCCAGAGGCCTTCAGATGAAAGCCTGGCCAGCCTTGCCGGAGGCAGAAGAAATGGGCTGGCAAGGCAGGTGTTGGGGTGTGCGAGGCCTGGCTACAACTGTAAGTAGTAAGGCAGCTCCACCCATTCCCATCCTAGCTTAATTTATACCCATCCACTCTGCAGTGGGTGGGGTCCTAATTAGGGCTTATTTGGGGGGGGTAGGGCTTATATTGGGTGCACGTGTAAAAAAAATTCAAACTAGGGCTTACTTTCAGGGTAGGTTGTATTTGGGGGAAGCAGGGTATGTACATCCATGTAAAAAAGCAGAGCCAGGGGTGGGATGTCTTGAGAAGTGCAGCTGCAAGGGACTACCAAGGCCATAAATGAGAAGATTAACTAGCATCTGCCAGAAATGGTGTACTAGGGTCTCCTGCCTGGGCGGGGGGTGGGTGGGTTGGACTTGATGACCTACAAGGTCCCTTCCAATTCTCCTATTATTCTGTACCTCCGGAACTGCCCCATCGCCCGTCATGCCCTGCCTCTGAAAAGCAGGCCAGAGGACCAGAGGGCCAGCTGAGAACCGTACCTGATATCTTCGCGGGTGACCTGGGTGTATCTCAGGTTGAGCTTCTGGAAGCCTCGGTCTCTTAACCGCTGTGCATCCGTCTTCTGGCCACAGGTCTGCTGGAATCCGGGGGCGATTTCTTGGACCAGGTGCCTGTCCAGACTGGGCAACCACATCACCTGGGAGAGCAGTGGGGAGAGAAAAGGAGGGGGTTGAGGACCTCAAAGGGGCTCAGGAAAAAACAGAGGTGCTTTGGAGCAGTGGTGGCCAACCATTGGGCCAGGGACCACTGATGGGCCGCGAGAAAATTTTGGTGGTCCGCAGAGAAATGTCAGCCCCAAAGCAATTAATCCAGGCTGCGCGGGAACACAAGGCTGCGCCGGCCACTTAGCTCACAAGGCTTGTGTCGCTTGCATTGTGAACAGCATGAGGGAGTGAGGGGAGGGGGAAAGGCGGAGGGGGAACTTGCCCCACACGC
Organism: Notechis scutatus; assembly: GCF_049901735.1. NCBI lineage: Eukaryota > Metazoa > Chordata > Lepidosauria > Squamata > Elapidae > Notechis > Notechis scutatus. Next base: position 3,449,273 of record NC_142013.1, on the reverse strand, counting down.
CTGGCCTGGCCACTGGGCTGCTTATTTCTGCTTCTTTCTTCTTCTGCTTTTGGCTGCACGCAAGGAAAGCAGCTAAAGTCTTCCTTTCTCTCCCCCAAACTCCGCCAGAAATGAGTCTTTGGGACCCTGCAAGGCCTCCTGCTCCAAGAGGCTGCGAAGACTCATTTCTGGTGGAGTTTGGGAGAGAGAAAGAAAGACTTCTGCTGCTTCTGCTGCTTTCCTTGCATGAAGCCAAAGGTCTCTCTCTCTCTCTCTCTCTCCCCTGAGAACAGCTCTGGAGATGGTATCCTGCGATCCCAAGAACGATCGATCGGTAGGAAAATGGGGGTGGGGAATTTTTCTGCAGATTTTTTTGGGGGATTTTCCCAGGGTCTCTGGTCCACAGGATTTAAAATTATGAGTTTGGTGGTCCCTGAGGTCCAAAAGGTTGGCGGCCCCTGCTTTGGAGGAGTTAAGAGCTGCAATAGCTCACCTGACTCCAAAACAACTCAAACCTATTGCTGATGCCTTAGCTGGAGTCTTGGAAACTTATGTGGGAACACTTAACCAACATTAGCAGGACAAACAGGTTAGTACAGGTAATCCTCAACTTACAACCATTCGTTTAGCGACTGTCCGAAGTTACAACGGCACCGAAAACAGGGACTGGTGACCGTTTCCCACACTTATGACTGTTGTTAGCATCCCCATGGGTTACGTGATCAAAATTTGGACACCCTGCAACTGACTCATATTTATGACAGTTCCGTGATCCCTTTTTTGTGACCTTCTGATTCACTTAACGACCGTACTACTAACTTGACACTTGCAGTGTTACTAACAACCTGGCAAGAAAGGTGGTAAACTTAGGCCAAACTCACCTAACAACTGTCCTGCTTAGCAGTGAAAATGTTGGGCTCAGTTATGATTGGAGGTCAAGGATTCCCTGCATTTACGCCGGTCGTTAAATGAAGCAAGAGCGAAGCGCAACCCTTTCTGCAGAGCCACCTCTTCCCAGGAATGTTCTACAACTCTAGTCGTCCTTGTGGGTCTGTCAAAGCCAAGTTGCTCGATCTATCCATAATCCTCCTATTGCTTTTGCTTTTTTTTGATTTAATGTTTGCTGGCACCGATACAGAAGCCCTGAAGTCTGTCCAGCAGCCGTCTGGCACAGCCGTGGTGGTGCAGTGGTTAGAATGCAGGAGCCAGATTGCCGGGAGCAAGAAGCTGGCTCTGGAAAAGTCTCAGTGCTATTGCTGTTGTGAAGGAAGGAAGGAAGGAAGGAAGGAAGGAAGGAAGGAAGGAAGGAAGGAAGGAAGGAAGGAAGGAAGGAAGGAAGGAAGGAAGGAAGGAAGGAAGGAAGGAAGGAAGGAGGAAGGAAGGAAAGAGGAAAGAGAGGGAGGAAGGAAAGAGGGGAGGGAGGCAAGGAAGGAGGGAGACATGAGAAAAGAAGGAAAAAAGGAAAGAGGGAGGGAAGGGGAGGGAGGGAGGGAGATGGGGAAACAGGGAAGGAGGAGGGAGGGAGGAAGGAAAGAGAGACAGGTAGTGAGGGAGGAAGGAAAGGAGGAAGAAAGGAGGGAGACAGGGAGGGAGGGAGGGAGGAAAGAAGGAAGGAGGGAGACAGGGAAGAAGGAAAGAAGGAAGGAAAGAAGGAGGGAGGGAGGCAGGGAGGGAGGGAGGAAAGAAGGAAGGAGAGAGACAGGGAGGAAGGAAAGAAGGAAGGAAAGAAGGAAGGAGGGAGGCAGGGAGGAAGGAAGGAAGGGAAGGGACCCTGGTGGCGCAATGGTTAGAAGGAATATTGCAGACTAACTCTGCCCAATGTCAATAGTTCGATCCTGACCAGCTCAAGGTTGACTCAGTATTCCATCCTTCCAAGGTCGCTAAATCGAGGACCCAGGTTGCTATTGGGGGCAAATATGCTGACTCTGCAAACCGCTTAGAGGGGTCTGGAAACCACTGTGGAGCGGTATGTAACTCTAAAGTGCTATTGCTATTGCTAAATGCTACCCACAAAAATTCCCGCACAACTCACAGCCTGCTGAGGGATGCCCGAGGTGAGGACGGTGTCCAGGGTGACGTTGACAGAAGTGGCGTAATACGGGTGATCTTCGGGCAAGTCCTGAAGGTTCAAGAGGACGGTGGTGTTGTCCTTGATGGTCTCCAGCATCTCGGTCAGTTTGCAGACCGACTGGTTGGCAGCTTTTACGAAGTCAGATGGGGAAAGGGAGCTGACTGTCCAGAAGGGGTCATTCTGTGGGGAGAATTGCAAATGATGTGCTTTGAAGGTCATCCAGGTCGCGGTTGACCCACAGGTGCTTTTTCCAAAAGGCAACTGTGTTCAGAGTACTGCAGCATACATTCAGCGCCAGAAAAAGTAAGCACAGATGGGGTGAGGCTTCATCTAACTTCTTTATAAACACATAAAGTCAATTTTACAAGACCAGTTGTAGATTTCTCCAACATGGAGCAAACTCAAACAGAAGCAGACATGTTACAGGTTCAGAGCAGAGCAGAAACTCAGGAGCTCAGAAACAGACATCAGTTTCACTTTAGGTTAAGCAGGCAAGTGAAGGAAGCCCCCCCCCCCCCGATAGAAGAAGAAAGTCTCTGGGACCCTGCAAGGCCTCCTGCTCCAAGAGGCTGTGCTGGTGCGACAAGTCTCACAAGGACTCATTTCTGGCAGAGTTTGGGGGAGAGAAAGAAAGATTTCTGCTGCTTTCCTTGCATGAAGCCAAAAGTCTCTCTCTCTCTCTCTCTCCCTGAGAATGGAGCTGGAGACGGTATCCTGCAATCCCAAATAAAGAATGATTGATCGGTAGGAAAATGGGGGTGGGGAATTTTCCTGCAGACTTTTTGGGGGATTTTCCCAGGGTCTCTGGCAGGGGTGGGATTCAAATGTTTTAACAACCGGTTCTGTGGGTGTGGCTTAGTTGGTGGGTGTGGCCGACTCAATATCACTCACATCGAGGCACGCATCTCCTTGTCTGGCCTTTCATGACTGTGGGGATGCTGCAACAGTCATAAGTGTGAAAAAGGGTCATAAGTCACTTTTTTCAGTGCCACTGTAACTTTGAATGGTCACTCCACACAAGCAAAGTACCAACAAAGGAGGGGAAAAAAACTCCAGAGAAGTTCTTGAGACAGGAAGTCTAGTCCTGCCAAGAATGTAATAAGAGTTAACGGAGAGGCAGTTTCTGTAAGCAACACCAGAATGTTGCCTTCCTGCCTTCCTTACAGGATTAGCCCAGTAATTTCTTCTAACAACCGGTTCTCCCAACTGCTTAGAATGTTAACAACCGGTTCTAGCGAATAGGTGCGAACCTGTAGAATCCCACCCCTGGTCTGCGGGATTTAAAATTATGAGTTTGGTGGTCCCTGAGGTCCAAAAGGTTGGCAACCCCTGCGCTAGACTACACATACCCAATCCCACAATCATTCTTTGTATGTTTTAGCCTCCAGCCCCCTAATCTTCTTTGTAGCACTTCTCTGCACACTTTCCAAAATCTCAACATCTTTTTTTGTATTGGGTTGACCAAAACTGGATGCAGTATTCCAAGTGAGGGTAAGGCTTTATAAAGTGGTATTGTTAGGAATAACATAGGTTACCTAACGTGGTTTGGGTAAAATAATATATATAGACTATGATTGTGAATTTATGTGTGTGTCACTTTAAACTCCAAAGCATGTAATTTTGGGTGCGGCTGTAAATCGCCATAAGAGGGAGCAAGAGAACTTGATTGATTGCTGGTTTACTGAATTGCTTGCTGACAATGATGGATTGTTAACTGCGTGTTCTTTGTTGTTGCTGAAGGAAGAAAAGAGGTTTTACTTCTTCATATCTCTACTGAGAAGAGATATATTACTGGACTGATATTGTAAGTTTACCGACCTCTTTTTTGACACTGGACTTTGCAACTGATTAATCCCCGGACGGACTGAACTAGTGTATGATATATGGACTGTTTGACTATGCTAATAATCTTACTGGAATAAACTATTTAACTAGCACTGTGTATCTGTTTTACTGAGTGTAAGCTACAAAAATACTCACATATTTGCCTGCCTGCCTGCCGTGCAGGTTCTGCTAGGGTGTATATCCCTAACAGGTATTACTACTTCACATGATCTTGATTCTATCCCTCTGTTAATGCAACCTAGTATAGGCAAGTCCTCGGTTTACAACAGTTCACTTAGTGACTGTTCAAACTTACAGCGGCACTGAAAAAAAGTGAAGTTACGACCGTTTTTCACACTTACGACCATTGCAGCGTCTAAAAAGTCTAAAAATGTGGCAAAACTTACTTAGCTTACTTCCCAAAATTTCTCACTTAGCAACATCAATTTTGAGCTCCGTTGTGGTCGTTGAGCACGACCTGTATTGCATTAGCTTTTTTTTTGGCTGCTGCCACACACTGTTGGCCATTTTGTTTTGTTTGGGCTGTTTGCCACAGGGGCAACTGTCTCAGTTGTGATCCTCAACACTTTCTCTAGCTTCACTACATCTCTTGTCAGGAGTGGTAACCAGCAACTCCTGAAAGGGGACGCGGTGGCTCAGCGGCTAAGACGCTGAGATTGTCAATCAGAAAGGTCGGCGGTTCAAATCCCTAGCACCGCGTCACAGAGTGAGCTCCCGTTCCTTGTCCCAGCTTCTGCCAACCTAGCAGTTCGAAAGCACGTAAAAAAATGCAAGTAGAAAAATAGGCACCACCTTTGATGGGAAGGTGACTGTGTTCTGTGCACCTTCAGCATTTAGTCATGCCGGCCACATGACCATGGAGACGTCTTCGGCTTTGTAACGGAGATGAGCACAGCCCCCTAGAGCCAGGAACGACTAGCACAGATGTGTGAGGGGAACCTTTACCTTTTACCTTTAACCACCAACTGGACATAATATTACTACTTACTTACACACCTTGAGGAACCATTTGCCTGCATTCAATCTTTCCAAATCAGTCCAGTTGAACATAGAGGAATGATCGTAAGCAAGTTCTGGAAATACTTCCTCGACATTGGTCGTTCTTCGTAACGTCTGGTCATGCATAAGAAAAGGCACTCCGTCGTAACTGTGAACAGAAGGACACAAGAATGTAACAATTATCCCGCTGGATCAAACCAAGGTTTCCTCTTCATTCAGAATTTTGCTTCTTGCTTCTATGTCCTTGCAAATACAGGTAATTGAGACTTACAGCCATACGTTGAGTGACTGTTAAAAGTTATAATGGCACCGAAAAAACTGAGTAATGACTGTTTTTTATACTTACGACCATTGCAGCATCCTTATGATCACATGGGCAAAATCCAGATGCTTGGCAACCAGATCATATTTATTTGCAGTGTCCCAGGGTCACATGATCAACTTTTGGGACCTTCTGACAAGCAAAGTCAATGGGGAAGCCAGATTCACTTAATAACTGGGTTACTAACTTATCAATTGTCATGCCACTTGGCAACTTTAAGGCTTGTGGACTTCAACTCCCAGAATCCTTCAGCCAGCCATGCCACTGGGTACCTTTAAGGCTTGTGGACTTCAACTCCCAGAATTCTTCAGCCAGCCATGCCACTGGGTACCTTTTAAGGCTTGTGGACTTCAACTCCCAGAATTCTTCAGCCAGCCATGCCACTTGGTAACTTTAAGGCTTGTGGACTTCAACTCCCAGAATCCTTCAACCAGCCATGCCACTGGGTACCTTTAAGGCTTGTGGACTTCAACTGGCTGAGGAATTCTGGGAGTTGAAGTTCACAAGTCTTAAAGGTGCCAAGTTTGGAGACTCCAGCCTTAAATACGAGCACAAGCAGAAAAACTTACCTTATCACCACATCAGCCTGCACACCGTAAACCTTCTCCTCCACTGCCTTCTGGAACGACATCAGAGTGTTTTCAGGTGCTAACTGGAGGTGAAACAGAAAGAATAAATTATATTTTGTTTTACTGCTATGCACCAGAAACTACTAGGGGACAGAGTTTCAAACCGGAAATTAAATATGAACATCAGATATCCAAACTTGTTTTAAAAGATGTGTGCCTCCCCAGGCCAGGAACACCAATTCCACAGAAAAGCTAAAATTAATTTAATTCAAAATTAAAATTACATTTATTGAGATGGGCGATAACAACAGAATTCCACAAATCTGATTCTGTGCTGTTCCTCCTCCTCATTTATTTAATGTATATGCCCCTCCTTCATTTCACTATCCAAAGCGACACACAAACATATATACACACACACATATATATACAGATACATACATATATGTATTTGTATATACACATGCACACACAAACACACACAAATGGATACATACCAACCATACTAAGAAAATAACAATAATCAGGATTTTTTTCACTGCCAAAATGTAAAAACTAAAGGCATCTCCTAAATTTGGAAGGATTACAGTCAATTAAATGCAGGCTGAGCACCGCACTAATTGTCCTTTGCCCCTAAGGACCAAAAATGCCCTTTTTTGGGATCCATTAAAAGGAAGGGGATTTAGATGAAATAAAGTAGGGAAAAAAGACTTGAGGGCTCCTTTAAAGCCTGCCGTGTGCCGTGTTGGCCCCATTAAAAGCTCGCTGCAAAAGGGCAAGATTTGCATCACTTAATTGGAAACCCAACGAAGTGGCTGAGTTCATAGACTGGGGGCAGGCGGAGGGAGGCGGATTTCCCAGCCTTCGATCAGCTCCCACTCCAGCGTGGAAGCTCCATTATAATTTCTCGAAGGGCCCACTCTGCCGTTATAGGTAGTCCTCGACTTACAACGATCCGTTCAGTGACCCGTTCGAAGTCACAACCACTGAAAAAAAGGATCTTACGGTTGTTTTTTCTCCCTGGCGACCACTGCAGCATCCTCCATCATCATTTGAGCAATGATGTTCCATTTTAGGACCTTTCTTGCCACAGCGTCAACTCATAAAACATTCCTATGCCTGTTTTAGTAGGTGCCATAGGAAAAAAAAAGCGGGTGGGAGGAAGGAAATCTGGAAGAGCAGTTGAAAGCAAAAGTACATGCCAACTCTTATCTTTAAAAGATTGTAACTAAAATACCAGGAATATATTTAATTGGAGAATGTAATTGGAGATTGATGACATCCAGCCGGTGAATGTGCTTAATTGGAGAATCTGATTTATGACACACTGGGAGGGGGGAAACAGGGTCACAGGGGACCGTAAATTACGTAAACCAGAGTTGGCTGCATACAGGGCATTGCCAGTATGTCGCCTCTAATAAATCTATTGAAGTTGGTTGAAGTTTGGCTCGAGAATCATGATTTAATTAGGGCAATTGCTGGGATCCTGACACACAGTTAAGAGAATCCCTGCAGTCCTTAAGTTAGTAAAACTCGGTTGTTAAGTGAATCCGGCTTTCCCGTTGACTTTGCTTGGCTTCGTTTCAAGGCCTCTTCCAAACCGTGGAGGCAAATAACATCTGCCTTTTTGTCTTGGATTCTTAACCAATACTGACAGGAACTGTGAAAAATTGCCAGAGAGGTCAAAGTAATAAACTGCTTTCTCCTGCAAGGGAAAACATTTATCTTCAGACTGTTCACTCCCAGCTGAGGCTCTGTAGACCTGGGAAAACCTGAGGGGAAGAAAAGGCTGGAGAGCTGGATTGCAAGAATTCTTGAATTTGTGACACAATTCTTGAACATTTGACACTTTAGGTCAGTGATGGCTAACCTATGACACGCATGTCACTCGTGACACTCCGAGGCACTTTGACTGACATGGCTGTTGGTGTGGGGAAAACCTGCACATTTAGAGGCTGCCTGTGCTCTGCTCCAATCCTTGCTCCCTGCTTGTTGCGTGGAGGCGTGGTGTCACCGCTGCCGCGAGATCTTTGCAGCAGAGAACCAGTTTTAACCACCATAAACTGAGGTTTGTCAGTTTCATTACCTCAGGAACGCTACAGGAGGAAAGGAGATCCATGAGGTTCACAGCCCTGTAAGGTGGCCTTCCGATCCCCACATCCTGCACCTGCAGCCCTGAGACCAGGGAGACGAGTTTCACAGCCCTGTGTGATCACCCCAGCCCAGTCCGTCATAAACCAAATTATTGATATTTCTTGAAGTGACACACGACCCGAGGAAGGCTACACTTTTTCCCGATTTTCGACACACCAAGCTGAAAAGGTTAGCCATCACTGCTTTAGGTACTCTCCATCTTAGGTGCCACCTAATGTTAACACCTGCATGTGAAATGACCAAGCTCGAAGGACTCTTACAAGCTAAGAAAATAACTCTCTGTGATCCTTACCTAAGGAGAAAGCGGATTTTTATAATAGGAGAGGGATGTTACGTTGGGTATGTTTGCTGCCTTGAGTTATTTGTCAAAATAATAAAGGAGATAGATAGATTAGATAGATAGATAGATAGATAGATAGATAGATAGATAGATAGATAGATAGATAGATAGATAGATAGATAGATAGTCTTTTTCCCTACTTTATTTCATCTAAATCCCCTTCCTTTTAATGGATCCCAAGAAAGGGCATTTTTGGTCCTTAGGGGCAAAGGACAATTAGTGCGGTGCTCAGTCTGCATTTAATTGACTGTAATCCTTCCAAATTTAGGAGATGCCTTTAGTTTTTACATTTTGGCAGTGAAAAAAATCCTGATTATTATTATTTTTTTAGTATAGTTGGTATGTATCCATTTGTGTGTGTATGTGTGTGCATCATAGATAGATAGATAGATAGATAGATAGATAGATAGATAGATAGATAGATAGATAGATAGATAGATAGATATAGATAGATACAGATGATAGACAAAGATGATACAGACATGATTAGATATAGACAGACAGATGATAAGACAGACAGACAGACATAGACAGATGATAGACAAGACAGACATAGTAGATAAGATGATAGACAGACATGATATACAGACAGACAGATGGTAGACAGATAGACATAGTAGATGATAGACAGACATGACAGACAGATAAGACAGAGACAGACATGATAGAATATAGACAGATGATAGACAGATAAACATAGTAGAGGATAGATAGATATGATACACAGACAGACAGATGGTAGACAGATAGACATAGTAGATGATACAGACATGATTAGATAGACAGACAGACAGACTGATATCCCACCTTTAATGTTTTTATAAATAACTCAAGGTGGCAAAGATATCCATGTGTACCTTCCTCCTCCTATTGTCCCCATAGCTACCCTTGGGGAGGGGGGACTGGGAGAGATGGACTGGCCCAAAGTCACCCAGCTGGCTTTCATGGTTAAGGCAGGACTTGAACACAACACCATCTCCCGTTTTCTAGCTTAGTGCTAGAAAGGCTACCGTGAACCATGTATGGCTTCTTAAATCAACTGGACACCTGAGGTGGTGGCCTGGCTCTATGTTGTCAGGCGCAAAGGAACAAGGCCACATGTTAAGATTTATCGCTCAAAAATCTAAATCAACTAAACTTCACTGCTACATTGGCACCAGATAACAGAACTCAAGAGGGGTTGGATTTGGACCCTTTGTGAGAACGTAAGGATGCTAGGCTGATGAGTCGCTTAACACCGCCCCTCTGCTTTGCCTGCTCTTCTCCTGCAATGGTGAATTATTTCCCTTTCCTTGTACAGAAAATCAACAGCACAAAGGTGGAATGGATCTCGTAGGTTGAATAGGTTACTCTCCATGGAGAAAAAAACCCATTTGAATTCTTCGGGAATCACCCCTGAACAGAATCCTTGGAGAGTCCAAAAGGTGCTTTTTTTCAGGAAGCAACTGGACTTTCTGGTTTTTTTTTCTCCTTTTGAAGACGTTTTGCTTCTCATCCAAGAAGCTTCTTCAGCTCTGGATGGTCAGGAAGGGATGGATTTATTCTCCTTGCAGACAGCTGGTCATTTGCATCCTTTTAGAGGGCCGTTGAGGCCAATTGGAGGTTTATCTATGTCCTCAGGGTCCCCTGAGTAGGGCAAATGGTTCTTGTAGTCTGCATTTTTCCTCTGGAAGTCCATTCCTGCTCCGATACCATCCAAAGGGTGTTCATCCCAAATCGTATAGCTAAAATTCTACAGAGATTCTTAGTCCTCCAGGTCATCATTGTCCCAAAGGTGCTTTTTCTGGAGAACTTTCTTGTTTTTTGTTTTGAAGTCATTTCGCTTCTCATCTAAGAAGCTTCTTCAGCTCTGACAGGATAGTGGGGAATGGAAAGATTTATATTCGTTGCAAACTGCTGGTCATTTGCATCCTTTTAGAGGGTCATTGAAGCCACTTGGAGGTTTATCTGTGTCCTCAGGGTCACCTGAATAGTTTTCCAGTTCCTGTAGTCTGCAATTTTTCCTCTGGAAATCCATTCCTACTCCCACACCATTCAAAGGGTGTTCACATCTCAAATTGTATAGCTAAAAGCCTGTAGAGATTCTCAGTCCTCCAGGTCACGGTTGTCCCAAAAGTGCTTTTTCAGGAGGAAACTGGACTTTCTGGTTTTTCTTTGAATCTTTGGGAGCTTTCATTAACTTCCAGATCTCCGAGTGGATGCACCACATGAGTCAGTCAATACGTGGTTGAACATTGGAAGTGTAAATTGTAAAGAAGGAACTTTGTACCATTTATGGTGGACATGTGATTATAAGCAAAGAAATACTGGAGTTAGTCTTAATACCGGAGATTCTTAAAGTGAATATAAAGAAAAATAACTAGAGACTTTTCTTTTAGGCTTAATGGACAAAGAGCTTAGGGGGAGAAAAATTGGAACTTTGATGTTAAATATGTTGACAGTAGCAAGATTACTTTAGGCACAAAAATGGAAGGATGCTTTGATACTCATAATGGACAAATGATTGGAGTTAGCAGAGATGGCCAAATTGACTGCTTTGATTAAAGAAAAAAAAATACAATTTATTTTTGTTTCTACTTTTGGGGACTTTGTGCTCGAGGTGGGGAAAAAAAATGAAACTTTGGTTTTTGCTGATTTAGATAGAGGTCTGCTGTTCCAGCAATTCCCAGTATATATTATTATGTAAAAGTAAAAAAGTGGAGGTTTTGCATAACAGATGTCCAAATGGAGTCGTAGACGCCGATGCAAACTTGCAGTTTTATAGAAATAAATATATTTTACATCTATATATATAAGCACATAATCAGGCAAGGAGGAACCGCATGAGGTAAATCAACACCGAAGGAACATCATGAGGTAAATTTATGGGGCACGGCGAAGAAAAGGCGGGAAAAAAGGGAAACGCCCCCTTCATACCCACGGCAACCAATCACAGCACAGATTGCCTCACACCGAATCTCACCAACCAATCAACTCTAGCTATGTGCTCTGGCTCACTGCACAACCCCTCCACCTGCTCCAGCTGTTAAATTTAAATATCCAGCTGTTAAATTTAAATATTTTAAATTTAAATATTTTCCCATTGTTTTCATTATTTTTTCTTTGTATTTTGATAAACTAATAAAAAATATGAAACAATATGTGGTCGAAGGTGGCGTTCAATAATCTGCACTTAAAACTGGTGCGTGTGTGTGTATTGTGTGTGAACAGAATGAAAAAGAGGCCTACCTACCATGGGGGCTCCGCGGTGGCCAAGGATGGCAGGTCTGGGCCCCAGGTCCTTCCTTTCCATGATGCACGGGGAGGAGAAGGTGAGGGGCACCAGGTACAGTCCAAGGACAACTGCAAAATAGGTCCCAAGCATCATCAGCTGGGAAGCTGGAGGGAAGAAACATGGGAGACCTCAACTGATTTGGAATAGAGTTGGAAAGGACCTTGAGAGGTCTTCTAGTCCAACCCCCTGCTCAAGCCAGACATTCCAAGAAAAGAAAACTCACTTGATTTCAAATGAACTAATGGACGCCTAATAAAATTGCACCCTAAATCCTCTCTCCGTCTCGGCTATCTATGAGAGGATGTAGTCCATACAGATTCACAGAGTTGGAAGGGACCTTGGAGGTCTTCTAGTCCAACCCCTTGCACAAGCAGGATATCGTATTCCATTTCAGACAAAGGATTGTCCAGTCTCTTCTTAAAAACCTCCAGTGAGATGGAGCATCCACAGCTCCTGAATCCAAGCCATTCCACTGATTGTTTTCACTCTCAGGAAATTCCTCCTTAGTTCTAGGTTGCTTGTCTCTTTGATTAGTATCCACCCATTGTTTCTTATCCTGCCTTCAGATGCTTTGGAAAATAAACTGACCCCTTCAAATATTGGAACCCTGCTATGATGTCCCCCACAATTCTTCTTTTCTCTAAACTAACCAAAACCAAATCCTTCAACCGTTCTTCGTATGTTTTAGCCTCCAAGCTTTAATCAAATAGTTTCTCTTCTCTGAACTTTTTCCAAAGTCTTAACTTAACAAAGGGAAGTACTAATATCTACTCTATAAAGCCTTAGTAAGACCACACCTAGATAGAGTACTGCATTGTTTTGTTCACCATATAAAAAAGATGTTGAGACTCTAGAAAAAGTGCAGAGAAGAGCAACCAGGATGATTAGGGGACCGGAGGCTAAAACATACAACGAACGGTTGCAGGAACTGGGCTTGGCTAGTCTAGTAAAGAGAAGGACCAGGGGAGACATGATAGCGGTCTTCCAATATTTGAGGCGCCGCTGCCACAGGGAGGAAGGGAGTCAAGCTATTTTCCAAAGCGCCTGTAGGCCCGACAAGGTATAATGGATGGAAACTGAACAAGGAGAGATTTAACCTGGAAATAAGAAGAAACTTTCTGACAGGGAGAACAATCAACCCATGGAACAGAAGTTGCCCTCGGAAGTTGTGGGAGAGCCATCAGTTGAGACTTTCAAGAAGAGATTGGACTGCCATTTGTCATAAATGGTGTAGGGTCTCCTGCTTGGGCGGGGGGTTGGACTAGATGACCTACAAGGTGCCTTCCAACTCTGATTATCTGTTATCTTATTTTTTTTGTAATGTGGTGACCAAAACTGGATGCTGTATTCCAGGTGTGGTCGTACTAAGGATTTATAAAGCGGCACTAATATTTCACATGATTTTGATTCTATGGCTCTATTTATACAACCAAGGATTGTATTAGCTTTTTTGGATGCTGCCAAAAACAAAAAAACATCCGAGAGAAAGAGAAAAGATGAAACTGATACCCAAGGATTGGATTGAAAAGAAGAGTAAGTCATTATCTTGGACACAAGACAAACTTCCTGGTGATTCTTCACTGCATGGACATCAAGTCCCAGAAATCATAGTTTGTGATGTTAGCTGGAAACTTAACCACTGGTGACACAGTGGTTAAAGTGCAGCATTGCTGTCATGCCCCTGTCAGAATCTGATTCGGAGGGGGAGGCTGTGGAAGAAACTGGGGAAGGGCAAAGTCCAGCTGGGCAGAGCAGGAGAGAGGTAGAACAAGGGAGAGGGAATTCGGAGGAAAACCCAGGCCCACCTTCTCTTCATCCTAGGGCATGCAGGGAGGAACGGAGAAGGGAGCAACGTGAGTTGCATGGCTTTCGGGGGGAGGAAAGGGCCCTGATTCCCTTCATTAGCTGCAGCTGGGAACACAGTGTTTAAAAAGAGAAGCTGAGCACAGCAAAGTTGTTGGGAGCAAATTGTGAATTATCTGGTATCTTCGAGGCTTATCTGGGTTCCTGGCGTCTTCCCAACTGTGTGTGTTTTGTTGGGCTTTCAAGTCTGCAATTCCTTCTCCTGCCCTGTCAAATTAATGGCTGCAGCGTGGTTTGTTTGGATTTTTATTTACAGTTTGTATGTACTTTGTTTTCGGATTGAATTTCCTCCACTTAAAGACTGTTCTTGGGAGAGTTTTTTCTCCAGCCAAAGATAACCTGGACATTGGGGGCAAAGTTGGAGGTACTAAAAGGCACTTTTCTTACTTATGTGACTGTGTTGCCTTTGTGCCAAGCCCCGGGTCATCACAACTGCAGGCAAACTCTGCCCACAGCCAGGAGTTTGATCCTGATGGAGCTAAAGGTTGACTCAGCCTTCCATCCTTCCCAGGTCGATAAAAGGAGGACCCAGATTGTTGGAGTTAAGATGCAAATAACACTGACATTGTAAATTACCTAAAGAGTGCTGTAAAGTGCTATGGGGCAATATACAGATAGTCTTTGACTTACAACCATTTATTTAGTGACCGTTTGGAATTACAACAACCTTATTGTTTTCACACTTACGACCGTCGCAGCATTCCCATGTTCACGTGATCAAAATTGGCCACTGGTTCGTATTTATGACAGTTGTAGCGCCCCGTGGTTATTTTGTGACTTTCTGACAAGCAAATTCAAGGGGGAAAAGCCAGATTCACTTAACAACCATGTTACTAACATGACAACCGCAGCGACTCGCTTAACAACGGTGGCAAGGAAAGTTGCGAAATGGGGCAAAATGCACTTAATGGGGCAAAATGCTTAGCAGCGCAGATCTGGGGCTCCACTGTGCTCCTACGTCAAGGACGGCCTGTAATTTCATTTCCTGTTTGTTTGCTAAGATGTAGTTTGATCTCTTTTCAGGTTGCTGTTTTTATAACGCTGACCTTTGCCTGCTCTTTCCTGTCCATGGCTAAGCAGATTGCATTATTCTCGTCCGAGTTGTCTCATGCTTGGTTCCTGTTACCCAACACCTCTTGAATGTTGAACGTTTCACATTTAATCTTATGTACCAAAGGAAAGAGAATCACTTTAGCTCAGGGTTGAACTGTGGGGTCCTTAATGCTTTCTGACCTGGGTGGTTTTCTTGCAACGTTTCATGACCCAACTAGGTAATTTCATCAGTGCTAGAAGGAGATGGGGTTTGAGGAGGAGGGGGGAGGAGGAGGAAGAGGACTGTGGGGTCCTTGGTGCTCTCTGAGCTGGGTGGTTTTCTTGCAGACGTTTCATGACCCAACTAGGTAACATCATCAGTGCTAGAAGGGAGAGGGGTATGAGGAGGAAGATGAGAAGGAGGACTATGGAATCCTCGATGCTTTCAGGGGTTGCTTGTTTCTTGCAGACTTTTCAGTACCCAACTAGGCAACGTCATCAGTGCGGGGCGCAAATCCCACACTCCCCAGCACTGATGATATGACCTAGTCAGGTAACAAGATGTCTGCCAGCAAACCAGCAAGCTTAGACAAGAGCACCAAGGCCTTCCTTTCTGTGCTTTGCAATTATATCAAAGGCACAGAAGTCGTAGATCGTTCATGCTTTATTTTTACTTTTGTTGCTATTGTCGCGTCACTGGATCAAATCTTCCTCTTGAAATCTGTCAGACTTTTTGCAAACATTAGGCTTGCTAATGCAGTTTTTTTAAAAAAATAAAATAAACAAACCCTCACACACAAACACTTCATTTCCGCTCCAATCCTGACTGTCTGAATTAGAATTACAGGGAATTAGGCTGACAGCAACTAGCCAGGGGCAGCCCAGAGTGCTTACGACAGCGAGACTCAATGTGGAAAGCGAAGTGCTAGATCTGCTCGTTTTAATTTGCTGAATGTTGAACGGCCTTGTCTCTCGCTTCCTCTATTTTTGGCTCCGCGCATCTCGTCCTTGCCAACGTTATCCGATTCTCGGTGTCGCTACGGGACAAAGGTTTTCTAGCATCAAGGCAAACTTGGCAGCTTTTGGACGTCTTCAGAGCAAGCTTGTGCAACGTTTTCCTCATATATCCAAACTACAGCTGGGGTTATGATGGCAGAAGGTAATTTCCCCAGAAGGACATCGAAGCATCGCACGAAAGGAGAAAAACTTAATAAGGCAAATAAGCAAAGCAATATCCCCTTCGGCTTACTGACAACCGAACGAAAAAAGAAACCGAGAAGTCAAAAATCCGCAATTCTCGTTGTAATATACCGCAGATACGGGTTCTCTCCGATTGGAAAGTTTAGGACTTAATCAGGCACAGATTTCAATCTGCTTGTCAATCTCAGCCTTTTTTTTTTTTAAAAAAAAGGAAGAAACAAACAAATCTCCAAGGATTTCTAGGCGCAAAGATATTTACAGGTGATCCTCAACTTACGACAAAAACTGAGTCCCAAATTTCTGTTGCTAAGTGAGAAATTTAGTGAAGGGAGCTTTGCCCCATTTTACGACCTCCCTGGCCACGGTTGTTAAATGAATCGCTGCAGTTGATAAAGTTAGCAATCCGGCTGTTAAAGTGAATCTGGCTTCCCCATTGACTTTCCTTGTCAGAAGATTGCACTAGGCCCGTGACGGCGACCCTATGGCATGCGTGCCACAGGTGGCATGCAGAGCCATTTGTGCCGGCACGCGAGCTGCAGGCAAACTTACCTCACTGCACATGCGCGTGCCTCACAGCTGATTTTCAGCCAGTTTGAGGCCTTTTTTGGCCTCTCAGAAGCTTGAGGAAGGCTTCTGCAGGCTTTTCAGGCCGAAAACTAGGCCCGTTTCATCACTTCCTGTTTTTCCGGAAATACCGGAAGTGACGAAACGGGTCTAGTTTTCGGCCTCAGCAGGGGGCTGGACTAAAAGACCTCTAAGGTCTCTTCCAACTCCGTAATTCCATTCTGTTTATTCTGTTCTATTCTAAATCCTTATTTTCCTTCTCCGTAAAGTATTATGCTTGTGTGACGAAAATGAAAGTCGCCCAAAATTGCTCAGCCTCTCCAAAGTCATTCTTGCAAGGCAAGCTTCATTCCTCACATATGTGTGATGTCACAACACCCTTACAAAAGGGGGTAGAGTTGTGGCATCATAAAATTTCAGCCCTTAATTCGTGGTTTGTATGTCTTTCCCCTTCCTCGTTATTCCATTTTTCCAGCTGAATAGGAGGAAAGCGGTTCTACTTACTGGCTCTTTCGGCTTTTGCAAATTGCCCGGAAATCAACCAAGACAGGGCCGTGACCGCCACAAGGGCTCCTAGGTGCAGAAAAGGAGCAGTTGCCTATGGTGGAACAGAAATGATTTGCAAACCGTGAGTAAGATCACAGTTGTGATTCCCCTGAACAGTTAATAACAAGAGACACAGAAAAACACGGTTTGTGGGGATCCAAGATAGTTCTGCAAAGTGTTCTGACCCAAACCCTTTCCCAGTAAGACAAACAATAACCAAAGGGAACAGAAACCTTTTAATGAGTCTTACGAATCCCCGGTTAAAAGGCTGCTGCAAACTAATTAACTTTGATAAGCACAAACCTCGCCAAAACTGTACGACAGTGCCAAGAATCACAGATAAGAAATATTTCACAACACAAGAGTCTTCAAATACCAAATTAAGATACTGTAATGTCCGCGAGACTGAATTTCAAAATGTCTTTGCTTCCTGCAAAGAACGTTCACTTCACCGCTGCCTTTTATCTTCTTGAAGGAGGGGCCATTCCCTTGCAGCCTTACTCCTGAGTTGCCCGTGCAGTTGCAGCTGCTCTTTCCTGCGAGGAATCCTGCGCACACACGCACTTGGCACAGGCTCCTCGGGAACCTCCTCATCGCTGCTGCCAGCCCCCCACAATCTCTGAAGGCAGCAGTCCACTCCCTAATGGTCCTGGCCCCTCATCTGAGTCCTCGTTCTCCTCAGCCGTCCACACCTGCTGCCGGCTAACCACAACACAAAGCTGCAGGGAATTAAAAGTGGTTTTCGACTGTTGGCACTTGCATTCCAAGGTAGTCTTCAAATTACGACCCCAAAGGAGCCCAAAATTTCTGCTGCTAAGTGAGATATTTACTAAATGAATTCTAGTTTTACAACCTTTCTGGCTGTAGTTGCTAAGGGAAGCACTGCAGTGGATAAGTTAGCAACACAATTGTTAAGTGAATCGGGCTTCCTCACTGACTTGGCTCCTTTGTCAGGAGGTCGCAAAAAGGGAGACCGTCATAAATAGGAGTCAGTTGCCAAGGGTCCGAATTTTGATCATCTCACCGTGAGGAGGCTTGCAAGGGTTGCAAGTGTGAAAAAAGGTCATGCGTCACTTTTTACGTTGTCGTTGTAACTTTGAACGGTCGCTAAACAAACTGTTTTAAGTCAAGGACTACCTGTATTCTCTTTTCACTTAGCAACAGAAATGTTGGTCGTAAGTTGAGGACTACTTCGAGTCAAAAAGAGGGCTGGGAAAATATCTACAGACCCCTCACATCCTGGACATAAACCCTTTCAATTCCTTCCCTTAAAATGACGCTTTAGAGCCCTGCACACCAGAACAACTAGACACAAGGGAAGTTTTTTCCTGAATGCCATCACTCTGCTAAACAAATAATTCCCTCCACACTGTTCAACTTATTTACTAAGACTGTATTACTATTATTCCTGTACTACTAGATTATAATAACACTTTCTAGTACCTACTTCTCACTTATGACTATAACCATGTTGCTTGTATCTTTACAATTTATGCTGCTTGTATCTTTACAATTTATATTGTTTTATTTGTTCCCTAGTATGATTTGATTGCTTATTGTACCCTATGACTATTATTAAGTGTTGTACCTGATGATTCTTGACTCTTGACGAATGTCTCTTTTCTTTTATGTACGCTGAGAGCATTTGCACCAAGACAAATTCCTTGTGTGTCCAATCACACTTGGCCAATAAAGAATTCTATTCTATTCTATTCTATTCTATTCTATTCTATTCTATTCTATTCTATTCTATTATTTTATTCTATTCTATTCTATTCTATTCTATTCTATTCTATTCTATTCTATTCTATTCTATTCCTATTCCTATTCCTATTCCTATTCCTATTCCTATTCCTTATTCCATCCTATTCCATTCCATTCCATTCCATTCTATTCTATTCTACTTGTAAACCTATCAAAAATCATGAGAAAACCAGTTTTTAAGGCATGGTTTTTTTTTTAAAAAAAGGGCTTGGTTCGAATATTTAATTGCTGAACTGGACAGGATCAAATTTAGGACAAAAAGAACTTATTATGTTGTTTGGCTCTGCAATCTTGGTGTGTTTGGGTGGGGCAAATTAAGAGAAAACACTTACTTGCAAAGATATCACCACCATATCCCATTCATCGTCCCACAACTGGGCTACACAACTCATTGTAACCACAGTTGAGATCCAGGTAGTGATTAGCCCAATCTGAAACGCAAGCAAAGAGAGTTTACTCTATTCAGTTACTAGGATTGATGGTTCAATCATCAACATTCAACCTCTCAGCTTCGCAGGTCAGGCAAGGCCTGTCAATTCAGAGGTTTCTCAGGGGGTCAGGGTGCCTATGGGTTTGGAAGAATGCGCAGTTTCACCCACGCATTTCAACACCCTGCCATTTGGATACGACTCCTGAGTCCATAAAGGGCTGAGATAGAGCTGTTGATTTTTAAGCCGCTATCAAAAGTCTTCCTGGGTTTGGTGGAAGAGCTTTAGGGAAAGTCACAGCCAGGTTTTTCAGAACTTTTCAGGCAGCTCAGGATCCAGAAGTGGGAACCTCTTGTGCAAAAGAGATTTCACAGAGGGATATTCCCACTTCTGGATCCTGACCCTTCATACGCGGGGAGGAGGAGGAGGAGGAGAAAGAGGAGAAACAAGAGGAGGAGGAAGAGAAAAGAGAAAGAGGAGGAGGGAGAAAGAGGAGGAAGAAGAGGAGAAAGATGAAGAGGGGGAAGAGAAAGAGGAGGAAGAGGAGGAGGAAGAGAAAGGAGAAAGAGGAGGGAGAAAGAGAAGAGAAAGAGAAGAGAAAAGAGGAGAAAGAAGAGGAGAAGGAGAAGAAAGAAGAGGAGAAAGAAAAAGAGGAGGGATAACGAAGAGAAAGAGGAGAAAGAGGAGGAAGAAGAGGAGAAAGATGAAGAGGGGGAAGAGAAAGAGGAGGAAGAGGAGGAGGAAGAGAAAGGAGAAAGAGGAGAGGGAGAAAGAGAAGAGAAAGAGAAGAGAAAAGAGGAAAAAGAAGAGGAGGAGGAGAAGAGGAGGAGGAGAAAAAGAGGAGGAAAAGAGAAAAAGGAGGAGGGATAACGAAGAGAGAAGAGAAAGAGGAGGAAGAAGAGGAGAAAGATGAAGAGGGGGAAGAGAAAGAGGAAGAGAAAGAGAAAGGAAAGAGGAGGGAGAAAAAGAGAAAGAGGAGAAAGAAGAGGAGAAGGAGAAGAAAGAAGAGGAGGAGGAAGAGGAGGAAGAGAAAGAGGAGGAAGAGAAAGAGAAAGGAGAAAGGGGAGAGGAAGAGGAGGAAAAAGAGGAGGTGAAAGATAAAGAAGGAAGAGAAAGAGAAGAGGAGGAGAAAGAGGAGGAAGAGAAAGGAGAAAGAGGAGGAGGGAAAAGAGGAGGAAGAGAAAGAGGAGGAAGAGAAGGAGGAAGAGAAAGAAAAGAGGAAGAAAAGAAGGAGGAGGAAGAAGAGAAAGAGAAGTAAAAGGAGGAAGAGAAAGAGGATGAGGAAAACTGATAAAGAACTCATTCTTTAGGAAAATGAGTTTTATGATGGGCCACACCCACTTCATCGGCCATTTGTTGAGGGTTCCCGAGACACACTCTCATATTACGATAACTCTGGCACGGATGAGACCAAAACCCACCTTATGGATCCAATGCAGATTCATCTGTTGTCCTACAGCTATGTGACAAAGTGCTAAAATCTGAAAACAAGAAGGGGGGGGGGGGGGAACACCACAATTATTGATTACTTAATTCATTCAGGGAGGCGCTTTGGCAACCACGAAGAACGAACATTGAACACTTAGGCAAGAAAAACCAAAAGGACACATATAGACTGGGTGAAACCAGGCCTCAATAGCAGGAACTGTGACAGGGATCTTGGAGTCTTTAATGGACAACCAGCTAAATAGGAGCCAGCCGTGTGCAGCAGCAGCAGCCAAAAAAGCCAATGCAATCCTATGTTACATTCACAGAGGGATACAATCGAGATCAAGGGAAGTACTAATACCACTCTATAAAGCCTTAGCAAGACCACACCTAGAGTAATGCATCCAGTTTTGCTCACCACATTATAAAAAAGATGTTGAGACTCTAGAAATAGTACAGAGAAGAGCAACCAGGATTCTGGGTGTGGTCTTACTAAGGCTTTACAGAGTGGTATTAGTACCTCCCTTGATCTCGATTGTATCCCTCTGTTAATGCAATTTAGGATTGCACTGGCTTTTTTGGCGGCGGCTGCAGCACACGGCTGGCTCCTATTTAGCTGGTTGTCCACTAATTTAAAAAAAATGTCTTTTGCAAGAACAAAAAGTGGCCTATTTTGTTCAGAAAGCAAATGTCAGACTGCCATGGACAAAACCCACCGGAGATCCTGGGTTCAAAACTTACCAATAAAGCTGTGATGTAAGTGAAACCAACAGCCGTCGTAACCAGTATAGGAATGGACCAATCACTCCAGTAACCCATTCTATTATATAAAAACCTGGAGAGGGAAGGGAGGGAATAATAATAAAAAAAAAAGAATTAAATGCAAAGAATTAAATGCAAAGAATTTAATTTAAAAGAATTTAATGCCAGGGAGGATCTGGACGATGGGCATAAATCATAGAATGTGAGGATGGGAAGAATCTTTGGAGGCCATCCAGTCCGATCCCTGCCCATGTCAGGAATTTTCCTACCTCCTACCATGTTTCCCCGAAAATAAGTCCCAACCAGAAAATAAACCCTAGCATGTTTTTTCAGGATGCTTGTAATTGTAATATAAGCCCTACCCCAAAAATAAGCCCATTACGATAGTCAACCAAAATGAATTTAGTATCATATTTCCCCGAAAATAAGCCCTGTTCAAAAAATAAGCCCTAAATGTGTGTTTTGCATCAAAAATTAATATAAATAGAATAGAATAGAATTCTTTATTGGCCAAGTGTGATTGGACACACAAGGATTTTGTCTTTGGTGCAAATACTCTCAGTAGACATAAAAGAAAAGGTACATATAAGACCCAGTCTTATTTTTGGGGAAACACAGTAGATCAGGGGCTGGGGAACTATGGCGCTTTTATGACTTGTGGACTTCAATTCCCATAATTCTTGAGTCAGCCATGCCGACAGGAATTCTGGGAGTTGAAGTCCACAAGTCACGAAGGGGACATAGTTCCCTAAACTCTGTCCTAGATAGACCAGCATTTCTCAAGTCTGAAAACCCTAAAACATGCAGGCTTCAACTCCCAGGCTTCCCCAGCCAGCATGTAGCCTAGTTGGAAAGAGCCTTGTCTAATCGGTTAGCTCATCTGGGGGGATTCTGGGAGTGGAAGTCCACGCGTCTTAAAAGTGGCCGAGCTCGAGAAATGCTGATTTTTCCCTCCTGTATGAGTCTGAAGGCAAAATTTCAGGCTGCATTAAAGCCTCCAAATCATTTTAAAACGGAAATAAATTGTCCCACAGATGCCAATTCTTAACTCTACACTGACAACAGTTGGGAAACTGAGCCACAAATCAGCATCGATTAACAAAGGAAGTTCTAAAACTGTGATGGTGAACCTATGGCACATGTGCCACAAGTGGCACGCAGAGCCATTTGTGCAGGCACGCGAACCCCAGCCAAACTTACTTGCGCTGCGCATGCGCGTGTCTCCCAGCTGATTTTCGGCCCGTTTGAGCCCGTTTTCACCCTCTCAGAGGTTCGAGGGAAGCCTCTGCAGCCTCGGGAGGCCGAAAAATAAGCCTTCCGGAAATACTGGAAGTGCCGAAACGGGCCCGTTTTTCAGCCTCCCGAGGCTCCAGAGACTTCCCTCAAGCCTCCAGGAGGGCGAAAACGGCCTCCCCCAGGCTCCAAAGACCCTCCGGAGGCTGAAAGCGGGCGATTCTGATATTTCCGGAAGGGCCGTTTTTCGGCCTCCCGAGGCTGCAGAGGCTTCCCTCGAGCCTCAGGCAGACCAAAAAAAGGGCCTCAAACAGGCTGAAAATCAGCTGGGAGCCGCGCGCATGCGCAGTGCAGGTAAGGGGGCGGGGTGGGAGTATTGCGCACACATGCGCGGGGAGGGTGGTGCATTGCATTGTGTTTGCCATCACTGTTCTAAAATTATAAAACTAGATTAGGAATTATAAAAAGAAAAAAAAGAGGGGGGGAAACCTCCCAGCAACCCCAAAATGTTCACGTCGGTAAGCCAGTACAGTTAGTTCTTGACTTACGACCACAATTGAGCCCAAAATTTCTGTTGCTAAGCGAGACATTTGTGAAATTATTTTTTTCCTCCATTTTATGACCTTTCTTGACACCGTTGTTAAATGAATCACTGAATCAACATGGTTGTTAAGTGAATCTGGTTTCCCCATTGCTTGTCAGAAGGCCGCAAATGGGGATCAGGTGCCAAGCGTCCAAATTTTGATTACGTGACTATGCAACACAATCTTAAGTGTGAAAAATGGACATTAAACCACTTTTGTCAGTGTTGTCGTAACCTCAAACGGTCACTAAATGAATGGTTATAAGTTGAGGACTACCCGTTCTCGTATTTCTCACTACAGATCTAAATTTTGTCTTCCTAGGATGAGCAAATTTAAAAACAAAACAAAAAATCTTTAAAGCTTCATTAACATCATTTAAAAACTGGATAAACGCACAACACCTGGAACCAGACAATAATTTACAGCAGCGTCATCGCAAGTTCCTTGAAGAACCTTTCATTAAAAATGCAAATTATTCTGTTTTCTTCCTCTTGACACCCTAATTGATGCCAGCTTTTCACAGGGGCATTTCCTCCAGATAATCTTGTTTTTTTAAAGAACGTGTGAGCCTTGCTGTTTGTAGAGAACGTTTTAACACTATATTTTGTTTCTTAGAGAGTTTCTTTAGCATGTCTTTCTAACCAGGGAATGCTGAACGCTGACTGGACTTTAATGTGTTTCAGTAATTAATTCAGTTTACAGAATAATAATAATAATAATAATAATAATAATAATAATAATAATAATAATAATAATAATAATAATAATAATAATAATAATAATAATAATAAAAGGCTTTCATGTTTGCGCTCCTGAAATTCTGAATTTGCACATTTGACCAGGGAATAAAGAACTGGACTTTTAATGTGTTTCAGTATACATGCATGCATGCATGCATACATACATACATACATACATACATACATATAATTAAACAATAATAATAATTAAAAAACTTTCTAGTTTATGCTTCTGAAATTCTGAATTTGGAATGAAGAATGCTGACTGGACTTTAATGCGTTTAAGTAATTAATTCAGTTTACAGAATTAAAAAATAATAATAATAAAAGGACTTTTGTCTTTGTGCTCCTGAAATTCTGAATTTGGAATGTAGAACGCTGACTGGACTATAATGTGCTTCCGTAATTAATTTAGTTTACAGAATTAAATAATAAGGCTTTCATGTTTGCACTCCTGAAATTCTGAATTTGCACATTCCATTCCATCTGGTGGAATCTGTGACTGCATAGTTAAGTTATATGCTCAACCGTCACTGTGCCCTGGAGTCAAAGGGCAGCCAACACAATTTCTCCCAGACCAGCTGACTATGTCAACAAAGTCAAAGCTGTAAAAACAACTGTGACATATCCTAACACTCTTCCAAGGGTTGGCTCTATACAAGGGGTGCTACAGTAGTCCGAATGGGAATAGGTTTAAGGCAGGAGTCGGCAACCCGCAGCTCTAGAGCCACGTGTGGCTCTTTCATCCCTCTGCTGCAGAGCTCCACTGCTGGCTTACGACAGGCAGAAGAAAAAGGAGCTAGGAGACTCTATGGTAGGGGAATTGAACTTCCGGTCAGCTCCAGAATTGAACTTGAATTATTCCGGTTAGGGCCTTTTTGGCTCTTTTGAGTGTTTAAGGTTGCCGACCCCTGGTTTAAGGAAAGGAGACTCAGCAACCCTTGCAGGACACAATTTAAATGCTGAGTAATTTTTTTTTTCCTCCTGCTCTTCCAACTTAAATCCCCGGAGAAAATGATTTTTTTGCATGCTGTTCCAACTGCTGCATTTATCATGAATGCAAACCAGATCCCACTGAGCAAGCATTTTTTATTATTTTATTATATAGTGGAGTCTTTGGGTACTGAGTTTGGCTGTTTTCTTGCAGGCATTTCATTACCCAACTAGGTAGCATCATCAGTGCTAAAAAGGAGTGGGGATTGTGAAGTGAGGTAGAAACAGAAGAGGAGGAGGAGGGAAGGAGGAGGAGGAGGAGGAGGAGGAGGAGGAGGAGGAGGAGGAGGAGGAGGAGGAGGAGGAGGAGGAGGAGGAGGAGGAGGAGGAGGAGGAGGAGGAGGAGGAGGAGGAGGAAAATGACTGTGGGGTCCTTGGTGCTCTCTGAGCTTGGTAGTTTTCTTGCAGATGTTTCATTACCCAACTAGGTAACATTATCAGTACTAGAAGGGAGTGGGGTTTGCTCTTATTTTTATATACTAATGGCTTGCCCTGTCAACATTTGTGTTCTTGGTAGTTCCTTGATTAAGCTGTTGTTTACTGTTTGATTTTTTGTCCGAGTTGGTGGTTCTTTGATTGGGGTGATATTTATTGTTTCAGTAAATTAGCACTTTTAGCACTGATGATGTTACCTAATTGGGTCATGAAATGTCTCCAAGAAAACAACCCAGCTCAGAGAGTACCAAGGACCCCACAGTTTTCCTCCTCCTCCTCCTCCACATACCCCTCTCCCTTCTAGCACTGATGATGTATCCTAGTTGGGTCATGAAACGTCTCCAAGAAAACAACCTAGCTCAGAGAGCACCAAGAGAACCCATATGATTATGATTATTATTATGATTATACCAACTTCTTCAGGCAGGCTTTCACCAGATGCCCTGGTGGGGTTTCAACTCCCAATTCCTTTCCAGGGGTTCAACATCTAGAGGGCATGTGATTGGTGAAGGGGGCACTGCACGCTAAGGGGTTGTAGGGTTGCTGTAAATACTTTTTCCACTTACCAGTTGATTTCATTGTAGTCGTTGTGAACTTCCCACCAAAAATAGAACCAGATCATGGTCAGAAAGAAAGAAAAGGCAAGGATTAAGAACCAGAGGCGTTCCCACTGTGAAAAAACACACAGAAAAAAAAAAAAAAGACACACAAATTTATTACAGTATAATTGATGGGCACACAACAGGCTGGAAGATCAGGCAGGGTTTTAATGCTGTGCATTAAATCTATTTTCTATTCCGAAGAGTTTTTATCTATTTCTATTCTGAAGAGTTTGTTTTTTTTCAATTTCAATCTCCAGCATCTCGATGAAGAACGAAGAAAAATATAGTGCCTAAATTTTTTAGACAAACCTCTGCCAGCCTGCCCTTGGCAACTCCCAAAATTCTCCAGCCAGATTGGCCATTGCTGAGAATTCTGGGAGTTGGAAGTCCATCCATCTTAAAGTTGTCTCCTTAAACAGTATTGGAAAGGACCTTGTAGGTCATCTAGTCCAACCCCGCCCCCGCCTAAGATACTTACAGCAGGGTGTCCAACCTTGGTAACGTTAAGCCTGGAGGACTTCAACTCCCAGAATTCCCCAGCCAGCTTTGCTGGCTGGGGAATTCTGGGAGTTGAAGTCCTCCAGGCTTAACGTTACTAAGGTTGGACACCCTGCCCTACAGCATTTCTGATGGATGGCAGTCCAGTCTCTTCTTGAAAGCTTCTAAAGATGGTCTAAAGCAGTGGTGGCTAACTTTTTTGGGCTCCTGTGCCAAAAATTGTGTGCGCGCTTGCGCTCGCGTGCCAGCGCCCAGAAGGCAATGTGCACGCCCCCTCACGCCCTCTGCGCATCCGTGCTCAATCTCCCCACCACGCCCCTACCTGCACTGCACCTTCCAGCTGATTTTCAGCCCGTTTGAGGCCTTTTTTGGCCTCCCAGAGACTTGAGGAAAGCTTCTGCAGCCCGAAAAATGGGCCCGTTTTGTCACTTCCGGTATTTCCGGAAATACAGGAAGCGATGAAATGGGCCTATTTTTTGGCCTGCAAAGGCTTTCCTCAAGCCTCTGGGAGGCCAAAAACCAGCTGTGAGGCACGCGCATGTGCCGTGAGGACAGTTTGCCTGTGGCTCGCGTGCCAGCACAAATGGCTATGCGTGCCACCTGTGGCATGCGTGCCCTAGGTTAGCCATCACGGGTCTAAACGTTTGATAAAATACTGCAAAACTTAATGGAGCATTTCTTCAGCCAAGCATGCACGGGTAATCCTCGACTTACAACAGTTCATTTAGTGACCGTTCAAAGTTACAACGGTACTGAAAAAAGCGACTTACAACCGTTTTTCACACTTATGACGGTTGCAGCATCTCCAGAGTCAGGTGATTTACATTTGGATGCTTGGCAATCAGTTCAGAGTTATGACGGTCGCAGTTTCCTGGGGTCACATGATACTCTTTTGCGACCTTCTGACAATGGGGAAGCCAGATTCACTTAATAACGGCGTGTCTAATTTAACAACAGCAGCGATTCAAATGGGACAAGAAAAGTCGTATAAAAGGGGACAAAATTCACTTTAAAAATGTCTCACTTAGTAACATACATTTTGGGCTCAATTGGGGTCGTAAGTTGAAGAACTTACCTGTAGATAACAGAAAAAGACAGGTATTTTTTTCTTTTATAACCATAGATTGAAAGATAATTTTATCACTACGAAAGAAAATTGGAAGCCATCTCTATTTCTTTTCATCTTTCCTTTTTCCACCTCTGTCTTTCTTCTCTGTCTCTCTTTTTTTGTCATTGTCAAGTTTCTTTTATCATCTTTTACAAACTTTTCATTAAAATTTTTATCTATCCATCCATCCATATACACACACACACACACACACCAGTGAAGGACCACTCGTGCATCATCACAAAATCTCCAGAACCATAAAGCCTGCAATCTTGAAATTTGGCCCGTATGTTCCTCTTGGCTTCTAGCTGCTCACTAAGAAAGGATTTTTCAAAATGACCACCAGAGCATTTAGAGTATTTCCTATATTATTATTATTATTATTATTATATTACGCTCTTATTTTTTATTATTATTATTATTATTATTATTATTATTATTATTATTATTATTATTAATACCCCGATGCTAAAGAGTTCTATTCCCCCTCCCAACCTGAAAAGAAACCTGTTCCAAATGCAAAACACAAGCAGAGGAGTTTCAGTTTCACAGCACCAAGCAGCTTTAGTACAAAACAGTTGAGCTAAGCCACGCCCAGGCTCCTTGCTGTCTCCTCCTTGCTCATACAGCAAATACTCTTTCAGTTTCCAGACAGCCCTCAACTCTCTCACACACTGAGAGGACGCTAGTCAGATGAATACCGATGGATGCTGGTAGGCAGAGGCAGATTTCCCCCCCCCCCCGTTATTTTCCTCTCCAAAAACTAAGCCCAATCACATAGTTTCGTAGCGAGGTACGGATATTCGAGCTAGTTTTAAATAAAGAGAGAAGCAAGGACAATACAGCTGAATATACTTTTTTTCTTTGATCTCAAGAGGTGCTTGCAGGAATCCCAGCCTGCTCACCCCAGCTACCATGTTTCTTTTTTCAAAATTTCATGTCTCCTGACTCTCTCGCAGCATTACAGAGGCCTCTGTCTTTATTAGGAACGGGGAGGTAAAAAAGGATAAAATTAATGAGAACCGAAAGGCATGTGTTACCACTGCAAACCCCCAGAGCCAACATTTATTCACAGGGAGCTTTGACTCAAGGAAACATAATTCTCGGCCCCAATGTAACAGCGGCAGGTTTACGAGCTCATAAATTGGCCAGCTCGCTGCCCTTTCGGTCACTCATTATTTCTTCTAAGAATTGAAATGGTTGCAAAAAAGGCAGCTTTTTGCTTTGCGCCAAGATACCTTACAAACCCAAAGAGACAAGTAAAATCATCCGTTAAAAGCAGAGGTGCGTATTCAGCCGGTTCTGGAGAACCAGTAGCAGAAATTTGGAGTAGTTTGGAGAACCGGCCAATGCCACCTCTGACTGGCCCCGCCAACCCCATCTCTTCTCTGCCTCCCAGAGAGCCCCAGCTGATCGGCTGGGTCTTCTTTGGTTGCCCTGCCCAGGAGAACGGAGCTGGAAAGCAGGTTAGCCATGTACAAAGATCTTTCTGATCGACAAGCTCAGCATCTTAGCCACTGAGCCACTGCGTCCCTTCACACACAAGGTTGTCTAGTTTGAAAAACGGCACATTTCAGGTAGTCCTTGAAAGTAAATACAATCCTGGGTTGTATAAACAGAGGCATAGAATCAGGATGATGTGAATAGAATAGAATAATAGAATAGAATAGAATAGAATAGAATAGAATAGAATAGAATAGAATAGAATAGAATAGAATACAATACAATACAATACAATACAATACAATACAATATAAATAGAATATAGAATAGAATATAGAATAGAATATAGAATAGAATAGAATATAGAACAGAATATAGAATAGAATAGAATATAAATAGAATAGGATATAAAATAGAATAGAATAGAATAGAATAGAATAGAATACAATAGAATATAAATAGAATAGAATAGAATAGAATAGAATATAAATAGAATATAGAATGGAATATAGAATAGAATATAAATAGAATAGAATAGAATATAAATAGAATATAGAATAGAATACAATATAAATAGAATAGAATATAAATAGAATATAGAACAGAATAGAATATAGAATAGAATAGAATAGAATATAGAATAGAATAGAATAGAATAGAATATAGAATAGAATAGAAATAGAATAGAATATAGAAAACAATATAGAATAGAATAGAATAGAATAGAATAGAATAGAATAGAATAGAATAGAATAGAATAGAATAGAATATAGAATAGAATATAGAACAGAATAATATAACCCAATATGGAGGGTAGATAAAAAATGCAGGAGAGGGAGAGAGAGAAAAAGAAAAAGCTTACTCCCTTAAAAAAAGAAGAAGAAGGAAAACATTAATACTAAGGCTTTTCCTTTAAAATAGAATGCAAAAGTAAAAATTAGGCTCCAAAAGCAAAAAGAAAGACAAAAGCAGGTTCCAAGAGTCCAGAGATCTAAATAACTATTACAAATAATAAGCTGATAAGGAGGGGTGTGAGGAATAGCCCAACTTAAAAAAGAGAAAAAGAAGACACTGCTCCTATTTAGTTATCCAAGGCTTTTGTTAATTTTTAAAGCTTCCTTCTCTAGAATCTTATCATCTTTTTTTCTGTATACTTCAACACCAGACTCCAGCTACTGATAGAAACCCAGAAGAGCACGTGAAATAACACTCTCCCATGCTCTTCCCTCTATCTTATCAGACAGGCTCAAAGTCCTTGAAAAGAAGTCTGAATTCTTTCTCAGCTTTGTCTGGTCGAAAGAGAAAAGAATATTTCTAAGCCTCTAGTTGGCAGTGTTACAAAGTTTCCTCTGTTTTTACTTTCCCCCTCCTTTTCCAAACAAATTATTATAAAAAATAATAATTAAAAAGTAAAAAGGGTTTAAAAAAAAAAAAGGCTAAAAGGGGATCTCTAGCCTAAAATATTGTAAAGACAAAAAGGAGAAGAAACGAAAATCAAAAATAAGATAGAAAAAAAAGACCAGTCCAGTTCAAAGTAAAAAATCGTACAGAAAGAGTCCAGCAAAAAAAAATATTAATTTGACATTCCTGTTTAAAATCACCGCTTAATCACTTCTGTCAAAACTTTTACAGATTCTTTCTTTTCCTTAGGGTGTCCTTTCAAATCTTAAAATAAAGAAAAAGTTCTCGCCAAACCGGCCCACTCTCTCTTTCCGTTCTCTTTCGTTTCGGAGCTGTCCCAACTTCAGCAGCTTTAATGGCTGCCTCTTTGCCGCTGGCAAAAAGAGCTTCACCTGGATCTACCAGGGACTTTGCGGTATCCCTGGGATCCACACGATGCGCTCTTTACATTCACCGTCTCTTCGGGATGGTTTAGATCCGATAGGACCGTCCAGGAGCAAAGATATCGGCAGCGATCTCAGACCTCCAAGATCGCATGCCGTATCGTCGCGACGCCAGCTCCGCCCCTGAAACTGTGGAGCTTCTGAATCTGACTTGGGTTGCTTTATTAACAGTCATTCTCATTCTCTCTCTCATTGCCTCTCTCTTTCATTCTCTCATTTTCTCTCTCATTGTCTCTTTCTCTCTCATTGTGTCTCTCTCTCCCTCTTTCTCTCTCTCTCTTTTCTGTTTCTCATTCTGTCTCCAACTCTCTCTCATTGTGTCTCTCTCCCTCTCCTTCTCTCTCTCTTTTGTTCTTCCCTCTCTCCAATTCTATCTCTTTCTCATTGTTTCTCACTCTCACTTTTTCTTGCTCTCTTTTTGTTTTTCATTCTCTCTCTCATTCTCTCTCTTTCTCTCCCTTACACACACACACACACACACACACCCCTCTGCCCAATGCTTCCAAGAGTCGAAGAATACTCCTCAGCATACAATCATTTGTTCAGTGACTATTCACTGACAGCCAGTTTGGTCTCCAGGCTATAATAGGAGTTCTAGTTCAGCCTCAGCCATGAAAGTCAATTTGGTGACTTTGAGCCAATCACCAGGAGACGGTGAGTTCTAGTCCCATCTTAGCCATGAAAAGTGGCTGGGTGACATTGGGCCAATCACCAGGAGACTTTAAGTTCTAGTCCCGCCTTAGCCATGAAAGCCAACTGGATGACACTGGACCAATCACCAGGAAACGGTGAGTTCTAGTCCCGCCTTAGGCATGAACGTGGCTGGGTGACTTTGGACCAATCACCAGGAGACTGTGAGTTCTAGTCCCGCCTTAGCCATGAAAGCCAACTGGATGACACTGGACCAATCACCAGGAGACTGGGAGTTCTAGCCCCACCTTAGGCATGAACGTGGCTGGGTGACTTTGGACCAATCACCAGGAGACTGTGAGTTCTAGTCCCGCCTTAGCCATGAAAGCCAACTGGATGACATTGGACCAATCACCAGGAGACTGTGAGTTCTAGTCCCGCCTTAGCCATGAAAGCCAACTGGGTGACTTTGGGCCAATCACCAGGAGACGGGGAGTTCTAGTCCCACCTTAGGCATGAACATGGCTGGGTGACTTTGGACCAATCACCAGGAGACTGTGAGTTCTAGTCCCGCCTTAGCCATGAAAGCCAACTGGATGATACTGGACCAATCACCAGGAAACGGTGAGTTCTAGTCCTGCCTTAGGCATGAAAGAGACCCAGTTTTGCCATGGTTTTGCAAAAATAAAAAATAAAAAGGAAGTGACTTCTGATTTTCAGCAAAACCGCTCCAATGTACAGCTAGTCCTTGATTTATAGCTCTTCATTTAATGACCATTTCAAAGTTACAACGGCACGGGTTAAAAAAATGATGTATGATCATTTCTCACAATCCCCACAGTCAAGGGATTTACGTTCAGATGTTTGATGACTGACTCCTATTTATGACGGTTGCAGCACCCAGTCTGTGTGTGTGTATGTGTGTGACGCGATTCCCCCTTTGGCCACCTTCTGCCCAGCAAAGAGTCAATGGGGGAAGCCTGACTCGCTTAACAACCATTTTTCTCATTTAACAACTGTGGTTATTCTCTTAAGTCTGTCATCCGCACCTCTATCACTGTCTGGTTTGGTTCTGCAATCCAACAGGACAGACACAGACCCCAGAGGAGAATTAGGACTGCAGAAAAAAAACAATGGCTACCAACCTGCCTTCCATGGAGGTCCTGTATCCTGCACCCTGAGTCAAAAAGAAGCCTGTGAAAATATTTACATCCTGGACATAAACTGTTTCAACTCCTTCCCTCAAAACAACGCTATAGAGCACTACACACCCGAACAACTAGACACAAGGACAGTTTTTCCCCCAATGCCATAACTGCTAAACAAATAATTCCCTCAACACTGTCCAACTATTACAAAGTCTGCACTACTATTACTGTTAATCTTCTCATCACTCCTTATCACCCATCCCCTCCCACTTGTGACTGTATGACTGTGACTTTGTCGCTTGTGTCCTTATGATTTATATTGACTTTTTCCTAGTAGGATTTGATTGCTTATTGTATACTAAGTGTTGCACCTGATGATTCTTGACTCTTGACGACTGTATCTTTTCTTTTATGTACACTGAGAGCCTTTGCACCAAGACAAATTCCTCGTGTGTTCAATCACACTTGGCCAATAAAGAAAGAAAGAAAGAAAGAAAGAAAGAAAGAAAGAAAGAAAGAAAGAAAGAAAGAAAGAAAGAAAGAAAGAAAGAAAGAAAGAAAGAAAGAAAGAAAGAAAGAAAGAAGAAAGAAAGAAAGAAAAGAAAGAAAGAAAGAAAGAAAGAAAGAAAGAAAGAGGAAGAGGTGGAAGGGAGGGAGGAAGGAAGGAAAAGAAAGTAAAGAAAGAACACCATCGCTCTGCTAAACCAGGGGTCCCCAACCGCCGTCCGCGGACCGTACCGGGCAGCGAACAAGCCTTACCGGGCCGCTGGTTGCTGGGCGCCGCCATCTTTTTTGGTAAAAAGCGCTTCTGGTGAGCTTTTCCGGGTAAAAGCTCACTGGAAGCGCTGTTTCGTCATAAGATGGCGGCGCCATGCGCTCGGTGAGCTTTTCCGGGTAGAAAGCCATTTCTACCCGAAAAAGCTCACTGGAAGCGCTGCGCCGCCATCTTTTTGACGAACAGCGCTTCCGTGACGCCACCGGAAGCGCCTTTTCGTCATAAAAGATGGCGGCGCCCAGTTGACGCGATACCGGCGCGGCGCCCAGCTGATGCCGGAACCGGGCCGCGGCTTCGAAAAGGTTGGGGATCCCTGTGCTAAACAACTAATTCCAACACTGTCCAACTATTTACAAAGTCTGCACTACTATTACTACTAATCTTCTCATCACTCCTTATCGCCCATCCCCTCCCACTTGTGACTGTATGACTGTAACTTTGTCGCTTGTATCCTAACGATTTATATTGACTATTTCTTAGTATGATTTGATTGCTTATTGTACCCTATGACGATTATTAAGTGTTGCACCTGATGATTCTTGACTCTTGACAAATGGATCTTTTCTTTTATGGACACTGAGAGCATTTGCACAAATCACACTTGGCTAATAAAAGAATTCAGTTCAGTTCAGTTCAGTTAAAAAACGCAGAGAGAAAATGGGACAAAACTCCCGTAACAAATATCCTCCTTTAGCAACATAAACACTCTGGCCTCCATTGTGGTCGTACGTCGAGGACTTCAGGCATACCGACACCCCCACACACAGAGTGTTAAAAGGCATTCTGAGAGGGTGTCACATATTTGAAGCGGCGTTTGCAAACCAATTATTCCTCCTTTTTGATCTCTGCCTGGCGCTAGCGGAGATGCTGACATGACAACTTAATTCCGTGAGTCACAAAATTCCTTCTCTGGCTTCCCACTTATCCACCGAAAGGTTTCATCTGATGGATAAGACTTTTATTTTTCTTTTCACACATTACAAAAGATTTCTATGCCAACAGCCAGATCTTGTAGAGAGGCATGTTCTGCTCCCCTCTCGTCTTAACAGATAACGGATAATCAGAGTTGGAAGGGACCTTGTAGGTCATCTAGTCCAACCCCCTGTCCAAGCAGTAGACCCTACATCATTTCTGACAGATGGGCAGTCCAGTCTCTTCTTGAAAGCTTCCAGGGATGAAGCTCCCACAACTTCTGAATAACACAATAATAACAGATAATCAGAGTTGGAAGGGACCTTGTAGGTCATCTAGTCCAACCCCTGTCCAAGCAGGAGACCCTACATCATTTGTGACAGATGGGCAGTCCAGTCTCTTCTTGAAAGCTTCCAGGGATGAAGCTCCCACAACTTCTGAATAACACAATAATAACAGATAATCAGAGTTGGAAGGGACCTTGTAGGTCATCTAGTCCAACCCCCTGCCCAAGCAGTAGACCCTACACCATTTCTGACAGTTGGCAGTCCAGTCTCTTCTTGAAAGCCTCCAGGGATGAAGCTCCCACAACTTCTGAATAACACAATAATAACAGATAATCAGAGTTGGAAGGGACCTTGTAGGTCATCTAGTCCAACCCCCTGCCCAAGCAGTAGACCCTACACCATTTCTGACAGATGGGAGTCCAGTCTCTTCTTGAAAGCCTCCAGGGATGAAGCTCCCACAACTTCCGAGGGCAACTTCTGTTCCATTGGTCTTTTTCTCTTCCTCGTAATTTGCAAGGTGGGTCCTCGACTTACGACCCACAACTGAGCCCAGAATTTGTGTGGCTGAGCGAGACATCTCCTAAGAGAATTTTGCTCCATTTTAGGACCTGCCTTGCCAGAGTCGCTAAGGGAATCACTGCTGTTGTTACGTCAGTCACACGGTTGTTAAGTGAACCCGGCTTCCCCATTGGCTCTGCTTGTCAGAAGGTCACCAAAGGTGGATCACGTGGTCCCCGTCATAAATAGGAATCGATGGCCAAGAGTCTGAATTTTGATCATGTGACCGTGAAGGATTGTTGTAATGGTTTTAAGTGTGAAAAACAGAAGGAAAGGGAAGGGAAGGAAGAGAATGGAAGGGAAGGGAAGAAGGAAAGGAAAGGAAAGGAAAGGAAAGGAAAGGAAAGGAAAGGAAAGGAAAGGAAAGGAAAGGAAAGGAAAGGAAAGGAAAGGAAGAAAGGGAAGGGAAGGAAAGAAGAAGAAAGGGAGGGGGAGGAAGGAAGGAAGAAGGAAAGGGAAGAAGGAAAGAGAAGGAGGAAGGAAGGAAAGGAAAAGGAGAAGAGAACGGAAGTAAAAGAAAAAGGAAAGGAAAGGAAGAAGGGAAGGGAAGAAGGAAAGAAAAAGAGGAAGGAAAGGGAAGGAAAAAAGGAAAGGAAAAGGGAAGGGAAGGGAAAGGAGAAGAGAATGGAAGTAAAAGAAAAAAGGAAAGGAAAGGAAGAAGGGAAGGGAAGGGAAGGAAAAAGGAAAGGAAGAAGGGAAGGGAAAGGAAGAAGGAAAGAGAAGGAGGAAGGGAAGGGAAGGAAAGGAGAAGAGAATGGAAGTAAAAGAAAAAGGAAAGGAAAGGAAGGGAAAGAAAAAGGAAAGGAAGAAGGGAAGGGAAGGGAAGAAGGAAAGAGAAGGAGGAAAGGAAGGAAAGGAAAAGGAGAAGAGAATGGAAGTAAAAGAAAAAAGGAAAGGAAAGGAAGAAGGGAAGGGAGGGGAGGAAAAAAGGAAAGGAAGAAGGGAAGGGAAGGAAGAAGGAAAGAGAAGGAGGAAGGGAAGGGAAGGAGAAGAGAATGGAAGTAAAAGAAAAAGGAAAGGAAAGGAAGAAGGGAAGGGAAGGGAAGAAGGAAAGAAAAGAGGAAGGGAAGGAAGGAAAAAAAGGAAAGAAAAGAGGAAGGGAAGGAAAGGAAAAAGAAAGGAAAAGAAGGGGAGGGAGGGAGGAAGGAAGGAAGAGAGGGAGGAGCAGAAACCCAGGGAAAGAGGCCAAAAGAGCAACCGTGAAGGAAGCGGCAGCTCATCAAAGCAGCCTCCGGTTCGTGGCGCTTGACACCTCCTGTCAGGCGGGCACTGAAGCAGAACCGCCAGGCTGACCTCCGGATAAATCCCGTCAGCGGAGGGGGAGAGAAGGGGGGGCTCAGCAGAATGCCAAAGCGGAAGGAGAAACGCCGAAGGAATTCAGAAGAGCAGAGACAGGCAGGAAGAGGAGACCCCCTCCTCCGCTATCACCAGCAGCAAAAGAGACCCCCGACGAAGCTAGCAGGAAAAGAGAGCGGTTCCCCCCCCATCACTGGCTCACTCAGCCAGGCCTCTGGAACTCATTGCCACAAGAAGTAGCTGACGCTCACAGAGCCATCAGAGGTGGGATTCAAAAAAAACCCAGCAACCGGTTCGCTGCCCGGTGGCTGGGTGGCTGTGGCCTACTGGAAGTCCGGAAGCGGGCCTGTTTCCAGCTTCCGGTGGGCCTTCAAAACCTCGGGGAGGCTACTGGACCCTTGGGAAGGAGAAAAACAGCCCTCCGGTTCGCCGGAACCGGTCTGAATTGGTAGAATGCCACCCCTGGTTTATATATACCCCAATCCGGGGATGGAATTCCACCAATTCGGAGCAGTTCGGCTGAACCCCTTGTTCCGAAAATCAGCTGGTAGCGAACCGGTTCGCTGCGACTATCACATGGGCCTGCTTGCCCCTGAGCTTTTAGCTACCTATATTGTCTCAGTGTCAACTAAAAAGATACTCCTTTGCTCTTTTTAGTTGCCAGCAGAAAGGGACTGGGGGAAAGCAGTGCATTCCTTAAATGCTGCAGATAATTGCTAGGCAGACGAAGCTGTTGGCACGCAAGATTATTACTGGAGAGCATGATTGATGACTCCTGGCTATGGATGTGTCCCATTGGAGAATGTACATCCAGGGGATTGGGGTGGGGGGAGAAGACCAGGGTCAAGGGGAAAATGAATGATGTATTTTAGTGTCGGCTGCACCCAGCTAACACCAACATGGCCACTTCTATTAAATCAATTTTTTTTTTACTCTTGAGAGATGTGGCTAGAGACTGAAGATTTGAATGGGGGTGGATTTGTTGGAGCCCTGACACTCAGCTGACTAGCGTGGCACTGCGGATTGCTGCCTCTCACCTGCGTTACTCGAGTGATGTGCATGCGCGCACAAATAACACGTGAAACGCACGCGCAAATCGCACGATCACTGAATCGGTTCTTAAACCTGGAGAATCCCACCCCTGCCCCAATCCAAAGATACGTGTAGTCCTTGACTTACGAGCTTTCATTTGGTGACTGTTCAGAGTTCAAACAGAAAAGAAGGGACTTATGACAATTTTTCACACCGTTGCAGCAAAAAATAAATAAATCACCGGTCACGTGATCGAGTTTCAGATGGTTGGCCACTGGCATGTATCTATGACAGTTGAAGAGTCCTGGGGTCTTGTGATCCCCTTTGGCGATCTCCTGTCAATGGGGGAAGCCAGTTTCACTCAACATCTGTGTGACTCACTTAACAGTTGCTGTGATTCACTTAACAAATAAGGGCAAGAAAGGTCGTAAAACTCACTTAACAACTGTCTTGCTTGGCAACAGAAATTGTATGCATGTATATATGAAGGCATTTGTGCTCTGCCTTTATCATTTTTATACACAACTCAAAGCAGAGAACATGTCCAATATTGTCTCCTATTGTGATATTTCCCCACCATAATCACCCTGGGAAGCAGTGAGGGAAACTTTCATGCTAAGGCGGGACTAGAACTCCCCGTCTCCTGGTGATTGGCCCAAAGTCACCCAGCTGGCTTTCATGCCTCAGGCGGGACTAGAACTCACTGTCTCCTGGTGATTGGCCCAAAGTCACCCAGCTGGCTTTCATGCCTCAGGCGGGACTAGAACTCACTGTCTCCTGGTGATTGGCCCAAAGTCACCCAGCTGGCTTTCATGCCTAAGGCGGGACTAGAACTCACTGTCTCCTGGTGATTGGCCCAAAGTCACCCAGGTGGCTTTCATGCCTAAGGTGGGACTAGAACTCACTGTCTCCTGGTGATTGGCCCAAAGTCACCCAGGTGGCTTTCATGCCTAAGGTGGGACTAGAACTCACCATCTCCTGGTGATTGGCCCAAAGTCACCCAGGTGGCTTTCATGCCTAAGGCGGGACTAGAACTCACCGTCTCCTGGTGATTGGCCCAAAGTCCACCCAGTTGGCTTTCATGCCTAAGGCGGGACTAGAACTCACCGTCTCCTGGTGATTGGCCCAAAGTCACCTAAGTTGGCTTTCATGCCTAAGGCGGGACTAGAACTCCCCGTCTCCTGGTGATTGGCCCAAAGTCACCCAGGTGGCTTTCATGCCTAAGGCGGGACTAGAACTCACTGTCTCCTGGTGATTGGCCCAAAGTCACCCAGGTGGCTTTCATGCCTAAGGTGGGACTAGAACTCACTGTCTCCTGGTGATTGGCCCAAAGTCACCCAGGTGGCTTTCATGCCTAAGGTGGGACTAGAACTCACCATCTCCTGGTGATTGGCCCAAAGTCACCCAGGTGGCTTTCATGCCTAAGGCGGGACTAGAACTCACCGTCTCCTGGTGATTGGCCCAAAGTCACCCAGTTGGCTTTCATGGCTAAGGCGGGACTAGAACTCACCATCTCCTGGTGATTGGCCCAAAGTCACCCAGTTGGCTTTCATGGCTAAGGCGGGACTAGAACTCAACATCTCCTGGTGATTGGCCCAAAGTCACCCAGTTGGCTTTCATGGCTAAGGCGGGACTAGAACTCACCATCTCCTGGTGATTGGCCCAAAGTCACCCAGCTGGCTTTCATGCCTAAGGCGGGACTAGAACTCACCATCTCCTGGTGATTGGCCCAAAACCACTCAACCAGCTTTCATGCCTAAGGCAGGACTAGAACTCACCATCTCCTGTTTTCTAGCCAGGGGCCTTAAACCATTAGTCCAAACTAGCTTGACAATTACCTCTTTCTTAAAGTTAGCATTTTGTTTTATCGCTGTCAGCCTGTTGCAGATCTTCTCTAAACAGAAAGGTGGGGTGTTAAAGTAGCAGTAAGTATAATGATGATGATGATGATAATCTTCATTGGAATTTTATAGCAGCAACAAAGGAAACCAGGAAAGTGAGGAAGAACGCTGTAATAAAAATCCCTCATTCGAAATTCCTGAATATTTTTCTAAAAAAAACAAGGCTTGGGCTAAATAGGAGCTCGGCACTGGATAAGATACATGGCCTCAAGTAGCCCCACCACTCCGAGAAGCCTCCTCTGCCAGCTCCATCTTGACAAAGCAGATTGCACACAAGTGACCTGTGGCAAAGCACAGCTGCTGTGGCTCCAGATTCAAATCCTGACAGCGAGAGCTAGGAAGAGCAGGGTGAATTTTCTCATCCCCGAAAAACAAACCTCTGCATCTATTCGTCCACCAGGCTGAAAGCTACAATTAAGATGAAGTATCGAGGAAGTGTCAAAAAAGGTACAAGCTTTGGAACACAACCTTGGCAAACACAGGGGTGTGTGTGTTTGTGTGTGTCTGTGCGTGTGTGTCTGTGTGTGTGTGTGTGTGTGTGTGAAACAGCTTGGAACACAACTTTGGGGAATAAAGAGCCGATACTGGTTTTATTTCTGCTTTCCAGACACATTAATGGACTCTTGAGCTGCCTGGAACTTATCCAGGGAACAAAAAATTCTTGTGGTTATTGTGGTTTGCTAAAGGAAAGTGTGGTGTGAGTTGTGTAGCTGCTGAGGGGGAAAAGCCGGTTTTATGCTAGGGGTGATTACAAAATGAATGAAACAGGCTACTGTGATGACCCAAAGGGGCGTGGCACAAAGGCAAAACAGTCAGATAATCAGTGGGAGTCCCCTTTATTAGCACCAACTTTGTCCCCAATGTCCTGGTTACCTTCTGGGCTGGAGGAAAAACTCTCCCAGGAACAGCCTTGGGATGGAGGGAATCAAGTCCAAAACATGGTCAACACAAACTGTAACTATAAGTCCAAACAAGCCAAACTGAAGTAATTAGTCCGACAGGGCAGGAGCAAGAATTCCAGATGTGAAGGCACGCAATAACTCAACACGTTTGGGAGGATGCCAGGAATGCAGATAACCAAAGTCAACACAAGATTAATTCATGTTTGTTGATGTCGCCCTCAGCATGCATCTCTTTTAAACTCTCATTCTCAGGCGTCCTAATGAAGGGAATCAGGGCCCTTTCCTCCCCTGTAAGCCATGCAACCCACGTTGCTCCCTTCTCCGTTCCTCCCTGTGTGCCCTAGGATGAAGAGGGGGTGGGCCTGGGTCTTCCTCTGAATTCCCTCTCCCTTGTTCTACCTCTCCCCTGCTCTGCCCAGCCAGACTTTGCCCTTCCCCAGTTTCCTCCACAACCAATGGAACTACACTCCCACTCCCTGTCAGCTGCTCGGCCTCCCCCTCCGAATCAGATTCCGACGGGGGGCATGACAGCTACTGTAGTCATTACTTCTATACAAATCCATGGTCCATTTCTGGAATACAGGGGGTCCTCTACTTACGACTACAATGCAGCCCAAAACTTTTCATTGCTCGATGGGAGACATTGGTTAAAGTCAGTTTTTTTTGTCCCATTTTACAATCTTTCTGGCCCCGGCGGTTAAGTGAATTGTGGCAATTGTTCAAGTTAGGACCACTGTTGCTCAAGTGAATCTGTGTTGACTAGCTGGGAGGTCACAAAAGGGGATCCCATGAGCCAAACGACACTGCAACCCGTCGTAAATATGGGCGGTCCTCAACGTACGACCACAGTTGAGCCCAATATTTATGTGAGTCATTTGTTAAGTTTTTTAGTTTTGCCCCATTTTACGACTTTTCTAGCCACGTTTGTTAAGCGAATTGCTGCCACTCTTAAATTAGTAACACGGTCGTTAAGTGAATCTGGCCTTTCCCCCCTTGACTTTACTCGTCAGGTTGCAAAAGGGGAACTCACGTGGATTTCCCCAGGGACACAGCGATGGTCGTAAGTACGAGGCAGTGGCCAAGCATATGGATTTTGACCACACGATCATGAGGAGGCTACAACGGTTGTTAAATGTGAAAAAGTCCCCCTTTTTTTTCCAGTGCCACTAGAACTTCCAATGGTCACTACATGCACTGTTGTTAAGTCGAGGACTGCCCGTACAAGCCTTTTCTTCATTAACCAGTTCTGATCCATGCATTTTTTTAAAAAAAAATTTGCAATGACGTTGAAGATGGGAAAGCCTTCTTTGCGGGAATCAGCTTAAAATACAAGCTCCAGAGCTGTGACTGATGCTAAATGCAACATTGCCTTCGATGTGCCTTGTTGTTATCCCCATTTCAAACCTACAAATAGCTTCAATTGGAGAGGGGAGGACAGGATATTGCTAATTATTGGGATTATCCAGAGAGACAAAATGGGAAGTTAACCCTTCGTTAACCCTGCAGCCATTGAGGGGGGGAAAAAATCTTGATTTTCTAACAGCAGAATTTGCTTTGAAGGAAAATTCTCTGGGTGGGTCCGATCTTTTCGTTGTACGAAGTTATTTCTGGTAGGAAGTTCTTAACTTATATCCATCTGTCGAGCACCCAGCTGTTGTTGCAACAGCATGGGGAAAAAAGGGATTTATGAGCGATGTTTCACACTTATGACCGTTGTTGCATTCCCGTGGCCATGGGATCTGTTCTGACCCAGCTCCAAAAACACGACAAACCCTCGGATGTGATGTTGTGGTTCATCGGCAGCAGGTGCGGACGGAGAGCAAGGACTCGGATGAGGGGCCTGCGTGTGATGCAGAGATGGGGACAGGACCACCAGGGAGTGGAGTGCGGCCTTTGGAGATAGTGGAGGCTGGCAGCAGTGAGGAAGAGGACCCCGAGGAGCCTGTGCGCATGGCGACTCTGGAATAAGGCTGCAAGATAATGGCCCCTCCCTTAAGGGATAAAAGCCAGCCTGAGAGACCAGGATTCTTTGCAGGAAGCAAAGAAGTTTTTGCACTCAAGCCTTGTGAACGTTCGAATTATCTTGGTTGGTGTTTGGAGACTCTTTGTGTTTGAAATATTTCTTGGCAACTTTATCGAGTGTTCTTGGCATCCTTGCCCAACCTTGGCAAGGCTCGTTCTTGTCAGAGACAAGTAGTTTGAAACAGCCTTTTAACCGGGAAGGAACGGAATTAGTAATGAATCGTTAAAAGGTTTTATTTAAAACCTTTTAAACAGTCCTCACAGCTGCAGCCCATGAAGGGGATCAGGGCCCCTTCCTCCCCTGTAGACCATGCCATTCCCGTTTCTCCCTTATCCTCTCCTCCCTGCGTGCCCTAGGATGATGAGGGGATGGGCCTGGGTCCTCCTCTGACTGCCCAGCCGGCCTCTGCCCTTCCCCAGCCTCCTCCACAACCTCCGGAGCCACACTCCCACTCCCTGTCGGCTGTTCCTCCTCTCCCTTGGAGTCAGTCTCCATCAGGGGCATGACAGTTAGCTTGGGAGAGAAACTGTTTGCCGGGCCTGCCAGCACTCCTAATAAAGAAAAACAACTTGCCACAGTCGTTAAGTAAAAAACTGCTGTTTATAAGTTAGTAACCTATAAGATGTAAGTTGTTAAGCGAGACATTTGTTGAGCTGACTTTTGCCCCATTTTACGACTTTTCCAGCCAGAGTTAAGTGAATCGCTGCAGCAGTCGGCTAAGTAACCCGGTTGTTAAGTGAATCCGGCTTTCCCATTGGATGCTGCTTGTCAGAAGGTTGTAAAAGCGGATCACATGACTCCAGGACACTGCAACCGTCGTAAAGATGAAGCAGCTGCCTAGCGCCTGAATTTTAACCACGGGGGAATGTTGCAACGGTCGTAAGTTTGAAAACCGGTCCTAAGTCGCTTTCCCCCCCCCCAATGCCGTCGTAACTTTGAACGGTCACTAAAGCGTAAGCCAAAAGCTACCTCTGTATGGGTTGTCTCTGACTTACAACCCTTCGTTTAGTGACTGTTGAAAGTCACAAGAGCACCTGGGGGAAAAAAATATATGACTTACAACCAGTCCTCGCACTTACGACCGTCGGAGCATCCGTGTTAAAGTCAATGGGGGAGGGGGGGAGAAGACCGATTCACTTAAGAACTATGCGATTCGTTTAACAACGGCAACGATTCCCTCAACGTCTGCGGCAAGAAAGATCGTAAGGTTGGTCAAGTCTCACTTAGCAACCATGTGGCTCAGCAATGGAGGTCCCGGTTCTGGTCGTTTAAGTCGAGGACTACCTGAATTTCTACCGTCATCATTTTACCCCGGTTTCTGACGCTGGGTTTTTAATCTTTTACGGAAACCTCCGATTCCCAGTTCCTTTTCATGCCAGCTTGACCCAACGGGGCTCTTCCCAGACTGTAACTTATGCAACTGGTTTCTTTCTGGGGGGGGGGGCTTTTCCCCCCACCCTAATCAGAGAAAATCTGCAACAGGCCTTTAATTTAATTTCTTCTCTGGTTTTCTGTCTCTGCCGGCCTTCTGGTGCAGCTGAGTGTCTTTTGCAGGTGGGGTGAGCTCCCCCCCCCTTCACCACACACACACACACACACACACACAGACACACCATCCTGTTTATCACAGGAACATATTGCACAGTGTCGGCATTTGAATTCCAGCTGCCTAGTAGAAGAGGGAGGGGAGGACGAATACAGGGAGGGAGGGGAGGGAGGGAGAGAGGAAGGGAGGAAGGAATACAGGGAGGGAGGGGAGGATGAAGGAGGAAGGAAGGAATACAGGGAGGGAGGGGAGGATGAAGGGAGGGAAGTCAAGAGGGAGGGAAGGAGGGGAACAGGTTGGGAGAGAGAAAGGAAGGAAGGAAAAAGGGAGGGAAGGAGAAAAGAAGGAAGGAATACAGGGAGGAAGGGAGGAAAACAGGGAGGGAAGGAGAGAGAAAGGGAGGAAGGAATACAGGGAGGGAGGGAGGATGAAGGGAGGGAAGTAAAGAGGGAGGGAGGGAAGGAGGGGAACAGGTTGTGAGAGAGGAAGGAAGGAAGGAATACAGGGAGGGAAGGAGAGAGAAATGGAGGAAGGAATACAGGGAGGGAGGGGAGGATGAAGGGAGGGAAGTAAAGAGGGAGGGAGGGAAGGAGGGGAACAGGTTGTGAGAGAGGAAGGA
The DNA here is from genome assembly GCF_049901735.1 of Notechis scutatus. Lineage (NCBI taxonomy): Eukaryota > Metazoa > Chordata > Lepidosauria > Squamata > Elapidae > Notechis > Notechis scutatus. The sequence goes on along the minus strand of NC_142013.1, from coordinate 3,405,024 downwards.
AGGAAGGAATACAGGGAGGGAAGGAGAGAGAAATGGAGGAAGGAATACAGGGAGGGAGGGGAGGATGAAGGGAGGGAAGTAAAGAGGGAGGGAGGGAAGGAGGGGAACAGGTTGTGAGAGAGAGGAAGGAAGGAAGGAATACAGGGAGGGAAGGAGAGAGAAATGGAGGAAGGAATACAGGGAGGGAGGGGAGGATGAAGGGACGGAAGTAAAGAGGGAGGGAGGGAAGGAGGGAACAGGTTGTAAGAGAGAAAGGAAGGAAGGAAGGAAGGAAAAAGAGAGGGAAGGAGAAAGGAAGGAAGGAAAACAGGGAGGGAAGGAAGGAAGGAAGGGAACAGGGAGGGAGGGAGGGAGAAAGAAGGAAGGAATATAGGGAAGGAGGGAGGGAGGGAGGTAAACAGGGAGGGAAGGAGAGAGGAAGGGAAAAGGAATACAGGGAGGGAGGGGAGGATGAAGGGAGGGAAGTAAAGAGGGAGGGGAGGGAAGACGGGGAACAGGTTGGGAGAGAGAAAGGAAGGAAGGAAGGAATACAGGGAGGGAAGGAGAAAGGAAGGAAGGAATACAGGGAGGGAGGGAGGAAAACAGGGAGGGAAGGAAGGAAGGAAGGGAACAGGGAGGGAGGGAGAAAGAAGGAAGGAATACAGGGAAGGAGGGAAGGAGGTAAACAGGGAAGGAACGAGTAAGAGTGGAATGAATGACGGAAGGAAGGAGGAGGAGGAGGGAGGGAGCGGGACAGAAGAAAGGGAGGGAGGGAGGAAGGATGGCAGAGGATGTAAAGACAAAACCGGAAGAAACAAGGTGTCAAAACCTGCACTCACAACTCACAATGTTGCCTTCTCACAACATCCCTCCTTCCCCTCCTGTTCCGCTGAGAACGTACAAGAAATCCTCAACTTACAACTGTTCGTTTAGTGACTGTTCGAATTTAAAACGACACTGGGGAAAAAACCCAACGTATGACTGTCTTTCACACAACCCTTACAATATTCCCGCGGTCACAGAATCCAAATTCCTACTCATACTTATGACCGTCGCAGAGTCACATGATCCGCTTTTGCAAACTTCTGATCAGCAAATTCAATGGGAGGGAAGCCAGATTCACTTAACAACCGCGTCATTCGCTTAACGACTGCCGGGTCCGCTTAAACCACTGCGGCAAGACAGGTCGTAAGAGGGGGAGGGGCAAAACTCACTCGGCAACTGTTCTCGCTTACCAATGGGAAATTTTGGGGCTCAACTGGTCGTAAGTCAAGGACGGCTTGTAAATAAATAAAAATTTTCGGGGTGTATTTTTTTTCCAAGTGCACCATTTTTTTTACCCTTGAACCTCAAAAGCTTTGCCTGCCATCTCGTGTTTTCAGCCCTCAGTCCAAGGCGCCATGAACAGTAACAGAAACAACAGAGTTGGAAGGGACCTTGGGAGGTCTTCTAGTCCAACCCCCTGCTCAGGCAGGCAGACCTTATAAAAATGGAGAAAACATCCTACGAAGGTGCAATGATGGGTGCCAATTTTGCCAGGATGTGTATTTTTGAACAGTGTGGGACCAGAGTGTCCCACATTTTAAAACAAATATGACAATATTCTTCATATTTAATACAGTGGACAATCTTAATATTAACACACGTATTTGGTTAAATTGTAATCTTTCATTTTTTTGATTATTCACCATTTCAATATCTTATTTTTGTGTCAATCTCCACTTCCTGAATATCCCTCTTTTAACTGCAAACAAAATATTATTAATCATATTTGTGGCGTTTAGCAGACTTATATATAATTCTAATACTAATTCCCCGATTTATATTGGGTTATAATCTTCCATTATTTATCCGGGGGATTTATATGCATGGCATTCAGCTTTGTTTGGGTATTTTCCCACGTCATTATAGTTGTGCTTTTAAAGTTGTAGCAACGTTTCGGCAGAATCTCATCTGCCATCATCAGGCTTCTGTATAGTGTTCGACTGTGAGTCAGACTTTCACAGCCATTTCTGTTTTAAATTTGGGGCTAGCCTACTGCTGTGCCAGAATGTTTTTCTTCTTCATCCTGATTGGTTGGGAATCTTGGTCTGTGTTTATTGGTCTTGGAGTTTGCTGTGTTCTGCTTGATTGGTGTTTCTAATATCTTCTGTCTGTTTTGTGGCTTTTTTTGTCTTGGTTGGCTGGCAACATTGTGTTTCCTGTATTGGAGGCTTTTAGTGCAGCTTGGCTCCGAGTAAATGGACGGCTATCATTTGTTAGGAAGCTGGGTTTCATCTGGGTGCCTGGTTGGGGTGTGTTTGAGCTGGAGGTATCGGGGGGGGGATCTGTTGGTGCCCAGGTGTTTGCCTGGCTTGTGGTGTGGAGATTTTTTTGTTTGTGAGTGCAGGCTTCCAAATGATTGACAGCCTGGTGGAGTCATCTCTTCTATTCATGCTTTCAGGTCTTTTTTCAATCTCTATGGCTTCTCTGATAATTCTGTGGCTGGGGTTTTCTATAGTGGCTAGGGTTTTCCATAGGTGCCATTGAAGTCGATGCTATGACCTGTGGCTTCCATGTGTTGGACTAGTGAGGAAGTGTGTTCCAGCTTTTTTACTGCATTTTTGTGTTCATCCAGGTGGGTGCTTATTCTTCTATTGGTCTGTCCCATGTATGTGGCCGGACATGATGCACAGGGGACTTCGTACATGCCTTGGTTTTCCAGGTCAATTTTATCTTTGGGGTTTCTAAGGATGGCTGCGATTTTTCTGTCTGTTTTGAAAGCAGTCTTGATGTGATGCCTGTGTAGTATCTTACTGATTTTGTCTGTAGTGCCTCTTATGTAGGGCAGGACAGCTGTTCCATGGGTCTCTTCCTCTTCTAGGTCTCCATTATGTCTCAGTGTGTTTTTGTGGATCAAGCCGGTGATTTTGCTTTTGTGGAAGCCGTTGGCTGTCAGTACTTTAGTCAGGGTCCATAGTTCAGTCTTTATGTGTGTCTTGTCTGCCAGGCGTTTGGTTCTGGCAATTAGTGTTTTGGCCACAGAGTTTGTATACAGAAGCCTGATGATGGCAGATGAGATTCTGCCAAAACGTTGCTACAACTTTATAAGCAGAACGATAATAACGTGGGAAAATACCCGAACAAAACTGAATACCATCCATCCATCCATCCATACATACATACATGTTTTCTTAAGTTTTCGCGGGTACTTACATGTATATATAAATTAATCATACACATATTTATGTTGAATTAAATGCCAGGATGTATTTTTAATGAGTTTTTTGGGGGGGATTTTTTTTTGCCTATTTTCCTTTCCCCTGATCCCCCCCACGCAAACCTACTAATTTGTACAAAGAAGCCACTGAACCACTTTCTCTGCAACCCACACAAAACTCGCAGGCAGAGAGTAACTGGTGAACAATAAAGCGAAACACCTTGACGCCCCCACAATATGAGCTCAGCTGGTGTGTATTGTCAAAATGTACTATTATCTCCTTCGCTGCCACTTCAATCCAAGGTGCAAAATGCCTCCCCCAGGGGGGTTTTTTTGGGGGGCGGGGAGAGAAGGGAGATGTTCGAAGGACAACCTGTTGCCCTGCAAAGGCAGGTAACACCATTCTTGAGGCCCTGCAGGTTATTAGAGGATAAGCAGGAGAGGGATGTGCAGAAATTAATCGATCCATCGGAAATAGGAGCTGGGGAGGGACCTTTAGAGGCCTTCTAGTCCAACCCGCAGGAAAAAACCGCCTAGACCGTTTCAGACAAGTGGCCGTCCAGTCTGTTCTCCAACTGGATCCTGCTGGATCTGCCAAGATCATTTTCATTGACGCTCCTTTTTTGATGCTCCTTTCGGGCAGGGTTTCTCAGAAGGACACAATGATGGAAGGGACCTCGGAGGTCATCTAGCCCAACCCCCCCCAGCTCAGGCAGGAGGCCCTGCACCATTTCAGACAGATGGCCATGCAATGTCTTCTTAAAAGCTTCCAGGGATGGGGGGAGAGGAAGGAAGGAAGGAAGGAAGGAAGGAAGGAAGGAAGGAAGGAAGGAAGGAAGGAAGGAAGGAAGGAAGGAAGGAAGGAAGGAAAAGGAAGGAGGGGAAAGGAAGGAAGGAAGGAAGGAAGGAAGGAAGGAAGGAAGGAAGGAAGGAAGGAAGGAAGGAAAGGAAAGGAAAGGAAAGGAAAGGAAGGAAGGAAGGAAGGAAGGAAGGAAGGAAGGAAGGAAGGAAGGAAGGAAAGGAAGGAAGGAAGGAAGGAAGGAAGGAAGGAAGGAAGGAAGGAAGGAAGGAAGGAAGGAAGGAAGGAAGGAAGGAAGGAAGGAAGGAAGGAAGGAAGGAAGGAAGGGGGCAAGAGGCTAACTCTGTAAACCGCTTAGAGAAGGCTGTAAAAGCACTGTGAAGTGGTGTATAAGTGCTATTGCTAGTGCTATCGCTTTACACTTATGACCGCTGCAACATCCCCGTGGTCACATGATCAAAATTTGGACACTTGGCAACCGGCTCGTATTTATGACAGTTGCAGCGTCCCTGGGGGTCACGTGATCCCCTTTTGCGACCTTCTGATGAGCCAAGTCAATGGGGAAGCCCGATTCACTTAATGACCGGGTTACTAACTTAACAACTGCCGTGATTCACTTAAAAACTTGTGGCCACTAAGGGGCAAAACTCACTTAGCAATAGTCTTGCTTACCCACAGTAATTGTGGGGGGGCTAAATTATGGTCGTAAATCGAGGACTATCTATAATCCACGGAACGACTTGCCACTAGAAGTTGTGGGTACTCCAACACTGGAGGTTTTTAAGAAGAGTTTGGATAAACATTTTGTCTGGAATGGTCTAGGGCAGTGGTGGCTAACCTCTTTGGGCTCCTGTGCCAAAAATTGTGCGCGCACTTGCGCTCGCGTGCCAGCACCCCGAAGGCAATGCGCGTGCCCCCCCACGCATGTGCATGCAATCTCCCCACCACCCCCCCTTACCTGCACTGCGCCTCCCAGCTGATTTTCGGCCCGTTTGAGGCCTTTTTCGGCCTCCCGGAGGCTTGAGGAAGGCTTCTGCAAGCTTTGCAGGCCGAAAAATGGACCCGTTTAGTCATTTCTGGTATTTCCGGAAATACAGGAAGTGACAAAACGGGCCTATTTTTCAGCCTGCAAAGCCTCTGGGAGGCAGAAAAAGGCCTCAAACATCCCGAAAATCATCTGAGAGGCGCGCGCATGTGCAGTGAGGTCAGTTTGCCTTGCGGCTTACGTGCTGGCACAAATGACTCTGCATGCCACCGGTGGCACGCATGCCATAGGCATTACGGGTACAGGGTCTCCTGCTTGAGCAGGGGGTTGGACTAGATGACCTCCCAGGTCCCTCCTCACTCAGTCATGCTGTTATTCTGAACAACTTGCCTCCAGAAGTTGTGGGCTCTCTCCCCCACCATCACTGGAAGCTTTTTAAGACATCACACGGCCATTTTGTCTGAAATGGTGCAGGGACCTCCTGCCTGAGCAGGGGGTTGGACTAGATGACCTCCCAGGCCCCTTCCTTCCAACTCTGTCGTTGTGTTCTTCTGAGAAACCCTGCCCCAGAAGGAACATCAAAGCACTTGCTAGAACTTGGAGCCAACTGAACAGATAACATTATCCTCATAAGAATTTTGGGAGGAAAATAAGGGTCTTGACTGATACACAAGATGAATTCTTATAATTCTGAATCTCAGGGTGAATATTTTGAATACAGGATGGATTTATCCCGGCTGATATATTTCTGGCATGGGGAGGGCAGAGCCAAAAACAGAAGGCAAGGCACAGTGTCTTGGCTGTCAGCCCCAGGTATAAATAACCTACCTCAACACCTTTTATTTTCCGGGGAGACGATTCGCTCAACCATCCAACCCTCCCTTCTTCCCCTTCGCCGTCTAAAGTTAAGCGGGAGGGCTGCCAAATTGTTTGCTGGTTCCAAATGTTGAGCTGAGTTTTAAAAAGATGCAAAAATCTTATTCCTGATCAACATCCATTTTTAGAACAGGAGGCAGAAGGCTCCCTTGGGGGAGATTTTAAGATTTCTCCTGGGGTCTCCGTGCAAACTTCATCCTCACCTTGGTCTCTGCTTTCGTTCGCTGCGTCTGTAACCTCGACTTATGACCACATTTTTTTTTAGCTTCAAATTTCCCAGGGAAACATTGGTTCAGTGACCCAAAGGTACTCACTCTCTCTTTTTTTTTTTCCCCCAAGAGGCAACTTGGACTTCCTTGTTTTTTTTCTTTGAAGACCTTTCGCTTCTCATCCAAGAAGCTTCTTCACCTCTGACTTGGATGGTGGGGAAGGATTTATACTCCTTGCAGACAGAACTGGTCATTTGCATCCTTTTTAGAGAGTCGTTGAGATTACTTGGACCCTGAGAACACAGACAAACCTCCCGGTGGCCTCAAAGGATGCAAATGACCAGCTGTCGGCAAGGAGTATCGATCCTTCCGTTCCGCCACCATCCAAGTCAGAGCCGAAGAAGCTTCTTGGATTGAGAAGCGAAACGTCTTCAAAGAAAAAACCAGAAAGTCCAGGTGCCTCTTGGGGAAAAAAAAGCATTTTTGGGACAACCAGGACCTGGATGACGGAGAACCTCCATAGAAACCATTTGTTGAGTGACTATTCGAAGTTACAACGGCACTGAAAATATAGTTATGATGGCCGTTCTGGTTGTTTGCATTCTTTGTAGAGGGTCGTGGAGGCCGCTTGGAGGTTTGTCCGTGGCTTCGGGGTCACCTGAGTAGCGCAAATGGGTGTGGAGCCAACAGGGAAGGGACACAGGGAAGAAAACACCTGCAGCCAAGAAGGCTCCACGCCCATTTGTGCTGCTCGGGTGACCCACAGACAAACCTCCAAGAGGCCTCAACGTCCCTCTCAAAGGATGCAAATGACCAGTTCTGTCTGCAAGGAGTATCGATCCTTCCGTTCCGCCACCATCCAAGTCAGAGCTGAAGAAGCTTCTTGGATTGAGAAGCGAAACGTCTTCAAAGGAAAACAAGGAAGTCCAGTTGCCTCTAAGCAGCACCTTTGGGACAACCACGTCCTGGATGACGGAGAATCTCCATGGGCATTAAGTGAATTTACGACCTTTTTTTTTGCCACAGTTGTTAAGGGAAGCACCGCCAGGGTTAAATTACTCCAAGTGTTGTTAAGTGAATTCCAGCTTCCCCATTGACCTGGGTGGCCGGACGGTTGGCAAAAGGGAATCGTGTGACTATAAATGGGAAGCCCTGGGGGGGGAAAAAAACTAGAAAAATTGGGGAAAACAGGTGTTTTTTTTCCAAAGCTGTTTGGAAAAAAATGAAAAAAAAATCACTCCAAAATCTGTTATTTTTCCAGTTTTCCCCCCTCTCAGGCCTTCCCGTCTCTACACGTCACACTGCAACCATCGTAAGTATGAGTCAATTGCCAAAAGCGTCTGAATTTTTGATCATGCAACCACGGGGACGCTGCAACGGTCGTAAGTGTGAAGAACGATCCCGAGCCACTTTTTCCAGTGCTGTCCTTTGAACGGTCTCTCTAAACGAACTGTTGTAAGTCGAGGACTACCTGGATTTTGGTAAAAACGAGCCATCAGCCCACCTGGACCTACCGAAGCACCTTTGATTTGGTTTGTTTCCTGGATAGGATCAAGGTTTAATGAATGTTTGTCAACGTTGAGCCAATGGGTGGGGAATTGATCAAGGAGAGGAGCAACTGAGAACTAAAGGAGGAATTTCCTGATAGTGAGAACAATTATCAGTGGAACAAGTTGCCACCAGAAGTTTTGAAGAAGAGATTGGATAACCATTTGCCTGAAGTGGTGTAGGATTTCCTGCCTAAGCAGGGGGTTGGGCTAGAAGACCTCAAAGGCCCCTTCCAACTCTGCTATGCCATGCCATGCCATGCCATGCCACTCTATTCTATATATTTTTATATTCTATATTCTGTTTTATATTCTATTCTATTCTGTATTTTGTATTCTGTTCTGTTCTATTCTATCTTCCATTCTATTCTATTCTATTCTATTCTGTTCTGTTCTGTTCCGTTCTATTCTATTCTCTATTCCTAATTCTTATTTCTATTCTATTCTATTCTCTATTCCTAATTCTTATTTCTATTCTATTCTATTCTCTCTTCTCCTCTTCTCTCTTCCCTTCTATTCCTGAATTCAATTCAATTCTATATTCTATCTATTCTATTCTATATTCTCTTCTCCTCTCTTCTCCTCTCCTCTATTTTATTCTGTTCTATTATATTCTATATTTTCTTCTCCTCTATTCTATTCTATTCTATTCTCTCCTATTCTCTCCTATTCTCTCCTCTTCTCTTCTCTTCTCTTCTATTCTATTCTATTCTATTCTCTCCTATTCTATTCTATTCTATTCTATTCTCTCCTATTCTATTCTATTCTCTTCTATTCTCTATTCTCTATTCCTAATTCTTATTTCTATTCTATTCTATTCTCTATTCCTAATTCTTATTTCTATTCTATTCTGTTCTCTATTCCTAATTCTTATTTCTACTCTATTCCATTCCATTCCATTCTAACCTATTCTATTCTTCTATATTTTATTCTATTCTAACTATTCCATTCCATTCCATTCCAATTCTATTCTAATTCTATTCTATTCTATTCTCTATTCCTAATTCTTATTACTATTCTATTCTATTCTATTCTATTCTAATCTCTATTCCTAATTCTTATTTCTATTCTATTCTATACTATTCTATTCTCTATTCTCTATTCTCTATTCCTAATTCTTATTTCTATTCTATTCTATTCTATTCTATTCTATTCTATTCTATTCTATTCTATTATTCTATTCTATTCTATTCTATTCTCTATTCTCTATTCCTAATTCTTATTTCTATTCTATTCTATTCTCTATTCCTAATTCTTATTTCTATTCTATTCTATTCTCTCTTCTCCTCTTCTCTCTTCCCTTCTATTCCTGAATTCAATTCAATTCTATATTCTATCTATTCTATTCTATATTCTCTTCTCCTCTCTTCTCCTCTCCTCTCCTCTATTTTATTCTGTTCTATTATATTCTATATTTTCTTCTCCTCTATTCTATTCTATTCCATTCTCTCCTATTCTATTCTATTCTATTCTATTCTCTCCTATTCTATTCTATTCTATTCTCTCCTATTCTATTCTATTCTCTTCTATTCTCTATTCCTAATTCTTATTTCTATTCTATTCTATTCTATTCTCTATTCTATTCTATTCTATTCTATTCTCTCCTATTCTATTCTATTCTCTCCTATTCTATTCTATTCTATTCTCTATTCTCTATTCCTAATTCTTATTTCTATTCTATTCTATTCTATTCTATTCTATTCTATTCTATTCTATTCTCTCTTCTCCTCTTCTCTCCTCTCCCTTCTATTCCTGAATTCAATTCAATTCAATTCTATATTCTATCTATTCTATATTCTCTTCCCCTCTATTCTATTCTATTCTATTCTATTCTATTCTATTCTATTCTATTCTATTCTATTCTATATTTCTCTTCTCTTTTCCTCTCCTCTCCTCTCCCCTCCTCTATTCTTATTCTTATTCTATTCCTATTCCTATTCTTTAAGAACAGATTTTTATTCCTGGCTGATCCAGAATCAACTTTTGGACCAGTATCGTAGCTCCATTTATCTACCTGCGGGCAACGTATTTTTTAAAAACTGTCCTTTTATAAAAAGAAGTGTGGAGAGAACCTTGGTTTGTATAACTGGCTTTTTTTTTTTTTGGACAACTCATCGCAATTAGCGACCAAGATTTGAACAAAAACGCTTAAGCGATTTCCTACTGTCCAATCTAACAGGGGAAAAGCCACATCCGTCAGGGTAATTTGCTGCTCTCTGGGAAAGCCGTTAATGATTTAATTAAAATGGTTTTTTGCAAAGGGCAACGGCAGCCTGCTGGGCAGTTTCTGTATTTGCTGCTGGCTGGCTGGCTGGCTGTACTGCCCTTTTTTTCTCACACTCCCACACAAATACACCCACAACCCACACAAACACTTGTGTCAAAAGTTCCAAGGAGGAACGCTTGAGAATCTTTACACTCCACATTTTCCGGAAAAAAGAATTAAGAAATCTTTGCTCTGTTATTAGGAGGAGCCTTCACAAATGGTTCGGCCCTCTTACAAGGCAATCCTTGCTTTACAACGATTCTCTTAATGACTGTCCGACGTGACGATGCTACTGAAAAAAGCGACTTACAAACGGTCCTTGCACTTATGACGGTCGTGGCTGGACCTATGACACAGCTGAGCAGTAGGAAGCAAGACAGAGGCAGGTGAAGGATGCCCGATGGGCAAAATTATACAGATGGCAAACCAGTGGGGGTTTTTTTTTGGTCAGGCAAAGCGAATAAAAATAAGGGCTTTATTCAAAATCGGTTGAACATCAGTTACACGCTAAAAGTGGGCCCCGACAAATAAGTCATCCAATGCAAGAGGCTTGTCCAATGATTAAAAAATAAAAAAATAAAACTCCACGTTGAGATTGTGAGTGAACATCTTTGGGAAGGTTTACTCTTTCTGATCTTCAGTCCTTAGTAATCCCCCCCTATGAGTCAATATTAAATCAGATTTGACATTCCCTGTTTTATCTCCGTTTTAACCCTAACACAAAGTCACCCAGTCTGTTTCCATGCCTTAAACGGGACTAGAACTCACTGTCTCCTGGTGATTAGTCCAAGGTCACCAAGCCAACTTTTGTGCCTAAGGTGGAACTAGTACTCACCATGTTCCGCTTTCAACCTGATGCTTTAACCACCACAACACCAACTCTCTCACACTGATGGACTTCAACTTCCAAAATGCATCGCAATTCCTACAATTCCCCATCCAACATATAATAGGAGGCTTCAATGTCCAAAATTTCCCCCAGCTGACAGATGGATGTCTCCTCCCAGAATTCCCCAGATAGTACAGATTAGAAGGACTTCAACTCCCAGAATTCCCCAATCAGTATATACATGGAGCTCAATTCCTAGAATGCTCCAGCCAGCATAGAGGGACTTCAAATCCCAGAATTCCTCAAGCAAACACAGACGGACTTCAACTCCCAGAATTCCCTATCCAGCCTTGCAGCCAGTTAAAAATAGAAGTTGCACATTTATTACAGCAACTTATTGGGGTATAGAGCATCTTATTATACTCGAAGTGAGGTTAGATAATGGGTTTATTAGGGATCAAAACGGAAAACGCAGGTTTCTTGAGTGTCAGCTCTGAAATCTTGAATTTTTCTTTTTCGATTCTAAACAGCTCTGAAAAACTCCACTTCTGGATGTGCAGTTCAGACTCCTGAACGATTTAGTATAAGTAGTCGCAGGAGGAGAGCCATGTTAGTCTACTAAAATTAGGAATCTGTGAGTGCCTTTTCCAACAAACACAATTTATTCAAAAGCCTCAGCTTTTGTAAGCTGCAATTTCCTCTGGTTTTTCAGGGTAGCAAAGATCTTCTCCAGTGTGAAAAATTACTGGCTATTTAGAGTGTTCTCTTATTACCGCTATAAATTGAGATGCAGAAGAAGAGACAGCTGCGCTATCTCCTTGCCAATCTCTTGAAATATTAATTAAACCCCACATGTATAGAGAGGCATCGAGAGAAAAGAGAACACTAGAACCGTTTAAAATCAAAGTTTCCGAACCCTTCTTTCTATTAAAATAAATCTTGCTTAGAGGAAAGGTTATTCTTGCCAGCTCTCAGACTCCTGCAAATAACATTTCTGATAATTTGCCATTTTTAAAAACCTCCAGGAAGGTTCTCCTAATTTTGAAAGGTTTTGCATCAAATATAAGGGATGGTTTGGGGGCTAAAAGCAAGAAGTACCGTATTTGCCGGCGTATAAGACGACTTTTTTGCCCCAAAAAACATGCCTCCAAGTGGGGGGTCGTCTTATACGCCGGTATATCCACTGCCGGCTTTCGGATGCTTGTTGGACGCAGCGAAGCGCCTCTGGCTTCCCGGATCCCCTGCGTCGCTTCCGCTTCATCCCGCTCGCCTCGCTCCGCCCGAGGCTGCAGCCTTCCTGCTCTTCCCACGGCCCCTGGCACTCCGCCCTGCCGCTGCAGCCCCGGGATTTCTGGAGGGCGTTTCCGGTGGTGGTGGTGGGTCGTCTTATACGCCGGGTCATCTTATACGCCGGCAAATACGGTATACAACGATGGGGTGTCTAAAAGGAGTTTCATCCTTAGAAGGCAAAAATTAAGAAATTATGGTAAACCAAACAGAATCAGTGATTCAAGACAATAATCAGGGAAATGTTATACCTTTGGGCACAAAAACTTCATTAAATCGTTCTTCTGATAACTATCATTACCAGGGGTAAATTTTTGATCATCCAAGGCAACGTTTCTCAACCACGAGGACTCTTAAGATGGGTGGACTTCAACTCCCAGAATTCCCCATCCAGCATGGGGAATTCTGGGAGTTGAAGTCTACCCATCTTTGAAGTTACCAAGCTAAAGAAACACTTCGGAAACTCCAAGTCAAAGTGCCTCAAAAGTAATAAAGCCAATTTTTAGAACCAATACAATTTTCAGCTGTGCAAAAGGAAATTTGAAATAAATAATAATAATTTCACAAATAGATTTTTTTTTTGCTGATAATTGGGGACATTTCTATTGCTTAGTCTTAGTGGAGAACCAGTTAAATATGAGCCAGCCGTGTGCAGCCGCCGCCAAAAAAGCCAATGCAATCCTGAGTGGCATTAACAGAGGGATACAATCGAGATCAAGTGAGGTACTAATACCACTCTATAAAGCCTTAGTAAGACTACATCTAGAGTACTTCATCCAGTTTTGGTCACCACACTATAAAAAAGAGGCTGAGACTCCAGAAAAAGTGCAGAGAAGAGCAACCAGGATGATGAGGGGACTGGAGGCTAAAAGCATATGAAGAACGGTTGCAGGAAGTGGGCCTGGCTAGTCTAGGGAAGGGAAGAACCAGGGGAGACAGGAGAGCAGCCTTCCAATATTTGAGGGGCTGCCCCAGAGAAGAGGGGTTCAAGCTATTCTCCAAAGCACCCGAAGGCCAGACAAGGAATAATGGATGGAAACTGAACAAGGAGAGATTCAACCTGGAAATAAGGATAAACTTTCTGACAGTGAGAACAATCAACCCATGAAAGAGAACTTGCCCTCAGAAGTTGTGGGAGATACATCACTGGAGGCTTTCAAGATGGACTCCCATCTGTCAGAAATGGTGTAGGTTCTCCTGCTTGGGCGGGGGATTGGACTACATGATCCCCAAGGTCCCTTCCAACTCTCATTATCTGTTATCTGTCTCTACAAGTTCTGATTCGGTGAAATCAGCCATCAACGGGCACATAGAGATCAGCAACGTCTACACACCATTCACAAGAGAAATTCAAAAGGCTAAACGTTCATGATATCTCTTCACCAGCGATCAATCCCCCAGATAAGCAAAGATTAACATTAGGATTAACACTAGACCAACAATCAAGCAGTAAACAACGCCACAGACAAGGAACTTCCTATTCAGAGGAACAAACTAACAGTAAACAGCCTAAGCAAGGAACAACCAAGAACAGCCATCTGTCAGAAATAGTATAGGGTTTCTTGGTTGAGCAAGGGGTGGGACCAGATGACCTACAAGGTCCCTTCCAACTATTCTTTCTATTCTATTCTATTCTATTCTATTCTATTCTGTTCTCTCCTATTCTATTCTATTCTATTCTGTTCTGTTCTGTTCTGTTCTGTTCTCTTCTCTTCTATTCTATTCTCTATTCCTAATTCTTATTTCTATTCTATTCTTTTCTCTATTCCTAATTCTTATTTCTATTCTATTCTATTCTATTCTATTCTATTCTATTCTATTCTCTATTCCTATTCTTATTTCTATTCTATTCTTTTCTCTATTCCTAATTCTTATTTCTATTCTATTCTATTCTATTCTATTCTATTCTATTCTATTCTATTCTATTCTATTCTATTCTATTCTATTCTATTCTCTATTCCTAAGTCTTATTTCTATTCTATTCTTTTCTCTATTCCTAATTCTTATTTCTATTCTATTCTATTCTGTCCTATCTTCCTCAATTAGTACCTCTGTTGGTCTGAAAACAGGTAATTTCTAGTTCAGGATTTAAAACTGAAACTCCCAGCTGCAAACCTTTTCTGCTCTTCATAGTATCGAATCTATCATAATATACACTTCCTCCTCATTTCCTGATCTGTCCAGGCAAGGCGGATACAACAATTCTGGTCTGAACCACAACCTGCTTCTCCAACAACATCCACAATCAAACTGTCAAAGGCTTAGAAAATTAACACAAACCAACACTGTTGTTCTTCTCCTGTCTAGAAGAATGCTGTCTCCACGTCTGGAGATTTCACAGGGTTGTCTTCATCAACACAGCTTCTGCCCAATTCTATCTTAAATACACTGATAGAAAGCAACAATCACACACTACAATTTCCTCTCCGATTTCTACAGCAATGCTTCTCTTTCCAACAGTCTTAAAAGGAGACCTGTCATACCTCAGTTAGAATCTGACTCCGAGGGAGAGGAGGAACAGCCAACAGGGAGTGGGAATGTGGCTCCGGAGGTTGTGGGGGAAACTGGGGAAGGGCAGAGGCCGGCTGGGCAGTCAGAGGAAGACCCAGGCCCATCCCCTCGTCATCCTAGGGCACGTAGGGAAGAGTGGATAAGGGAGAAAGGTGACTGGTGTGGTCTACGGGGGAGGAAAGGGCCTTGATCCCCTTCATGGGCTGCAGATGTGAGGACAGGTTAAAAGGACGGACATATCCTGGAAGTGCTGGAAGCAAAGCGTGAAAATATTTCTAGTTTGTCCGTTCTTATCTGAGTTCTGGCGTCCTTCCCAGTGTGTGTATTTCGATATCTGTGGACGTCTTCAAGCCCTTATCCTGCCTTGTCTCCTTAATTGCTTCAGTGTGGTTTGTGTTGTTTTTTCTATTTATAATTTATAGGTATTTTGAGTTTGAACAGAAGTTCTTCCTTTTCGCAGCTGTTTGTGGGGGAGTTTTTTTCTCCAGTCAATGATAATTGGAGCTTTGAAGCCAAGTTGAAGGAATTCAAGGGACTTCACCTGTTTGTGTGACTGTGTTGCTTTTGTATCCCACGCGAGTCATCAGAGGAACCGTTGATGTCCTAAAGCTGCTTTTTCCAAAAGGCAACTGGATTTTCCTGGTTTTTTTTTTCCCTTTGAAAACGTTTTGCTTCTTATCCCAGAAGCTTCTTCAGTTCTGAGAAGCGTTTCCGAGAACGGAAGAAGCTTCTTAAATGAGAAGCGAAACAACTTCAAAGGGGAAAAAAAAAACAAAGAAAGTCCAGTTGCCTTCTGGAAAAAGCAGCTTTGGGGACAATCATGACTGGGATGATTGACAATCTTCACAAGACATTTATCCGGGACCCATTAATGCACAGGTAGTCCTCGACTTACATCCATTTAGTGACCGTTTAAAAGTTACGGCACTGAAAAAAAATGACTTGCGACTGTTTTTCACTGATGATTTTTGCAACATCCCCATGCTCAAAATTCAGACTAATGACCGACTCATATTTATGACGGCCAACAGTGTCCTCGGGGTTATGTGATTCCCCTTTTGCGACCTTCTGACCAGCAACGTCAATGGAGAAACCAGATTCATTTAACAACCGTGTTATAACCTCACTGCCATGATTCACTTAACGGTGTCCAGAAAGGTCGTAAAATAGGACAAAGAACACTTAACAAATAGTTTTGCTTAGCAACAGAAATGTTGGTCTCAACTGTGGTAATAAGCCGAGGACTGCCTCTCTGTATAATATCCAGCTGCAAGAGACTGCGTGTCAGGATTTCGGCAGTTCCCCCCAATTAAATCCTGAGTCTTAAGGCAAACTTCCAAAACTTCAAAAGAATTTATTGGGAATTAACATGTCCAGCACTAACTGGGTGTAGCAGACTCTGAGGCCCATCATTGACTGTCACCCTTGACCCTGGTTTCCCTCCCACCCTTTGGGTGGATCGTAATTCATATCCTCCAATGGGACACATCCATAGCCAAGAGGCCTCAATCAGGCTCTCCGGTTAGAATTTTGCAGCAGCAGAAACTTCGGTCACCTAGTTACAATCTCTGAAAAACTATTTAGGGAATGCCCTTTTGATTTCCAAGCTGCTATACTGCTCTTTCAAACCCCTTTCATCCCCTCCCTTGTCTAAAATAGGGCAAAACTCACTTGACAAATGTCTTGCTTAAGAACAGAAACTCTGGGCTCGATTGCAGTCGTAAGTCGAGCCCATTAAAAGCCACGACTGAACTGTTTGTGGCTTTTAAATTCTCGTTAAGAAATCTGCCTGCAAAGGCCTTACTTAGTTAGTAAGGCAGGCTCCGAATCTTCCTCCCACACTTAGTTTGCAAGCCGACCAAAACAAGAATCAGGATTCTGACAGTTACCCCCAATTAAATCCTGAGTCTCGAGCCAAACTTCAAAAGGATTTATTGGGAGTTAACATGGCCATGCTGAGGCACATCATTCATTGTCACCCTTGACCCTGGTTTTCCTCCCACCCACCCCCGGTGTATCATAATTCATATTCTCCAATGGGACACATCCAGTCATCAATCATGCTCTCCAGTTAGAATTTTGCGAGGCAATCGGTCATCTAGTTACTATCTTTGAAAAACTATTTACGGAATGCACTTTCATTTTCCAAGCTGCCGCACTGCCCTTTCACACTCCCTTTCTGTTGGCAACTCTAAAAAAGACCATAGAAATATTTTCTATCATCCAATCTCTGATCCCGTCGTCGGGATTCACCCATTCAAAATGGCCACCCTGGCCCACTGGGGACTCACCTTGGTGGTGTCATCATGTGACCGCTGGTATCGCTTCCACCGGCCTCCATAAATTCCTGTCAGGCATGACAAACACAACTGGGGCTCGTAGTACTGGAGTGGCTGGTGTTTAACCATGCTCTTCCAGCGGGCTGGTTGCAAACGGTCAGATGTCCATCAGGGCTTGCCAGACCACTGAAAAAAAAAGGAAGAAGGTTTAACTGGGTTAAATCCTGGAGCAACCTGGTTAGGAGAAACTTCTCAGGAAGGTATCGCCGTCTAAGTCAGAGGTCTCCAAACTTGGCAACTTGAAGATGGGTGGTGTGATGACCCAGGGTGGGATACAAAAGCAACACAGTCACACAAACAGGTGAAGTCCCTTTAATTCCTTCAACTTGGCTTCAAAGGTCCAATTATCATTGACTGGAGAAAAAAAACTCCCCCACAAACAGTTGCAAAAAGGAAAAACTTCTGTTCAAACTCAAAATACCTATAAATTATAAATAGGAAAAAAAAACAACACAAACCACACTGAAGCAATTAAGGAGACAAGGCAGAATAAGGGCTTGAAGACGTCCACAGATATCGAAATACACACATTGGGAAAGACGCCAGAACTCAGATAAGAACTGACAGACTAGAAATATTTTCACGCTTTGCTTCCAGCACTGGGCCATGCGCAGTTTGTCCTTTTAAACAGTCCTCACAGCTGCAGCCCATGAAGGGGATCAGGGCCCTTTCCTCCCCCACAGACCATGCCATTTACATTTCTCCCTTCTCCGCTCCTCCCTGCATGCCCTAGGATGAAGAAGGGATGGGCCTGGGTCTTCCTCTGAATGCCCAGCTGGCCTCTGCCCTTCCCTAGCCTTCTCCACAACCTCTGGAGCCACATTCCCACTCCCTGTTGGCTGTTCCTCCTCTCCCTCAGAGTCAGATTCTAACAGGGGCATGACAGGTGGGCTTCAACTCCCAGAATTCCCCAGCCAGCCAAGATGGCTGGGCTGGGGATTTTGGGGAATTGAAGTCCACCCCCATCTTTAAAAGTTGCCAAGGTTGGAAACCCCTCCCATTAAGAAGGAAGGCAAGGAAAATCCACGACTCAAATTTGCTGGAGGGGGGGAGGAGAGGGGCCTAAATTTTCTTGCTTTCCACTTGGGGGGCCAGAGATTTATAGAGATCTAGAAACCTCTATATAAATTCACAATAAAACCAATAAATCTGAATTACATAATTACATTACCAGAGTTGTAACTGCATAACTCTCTAAACAGCCCCCAACTGTTGAGAGGTTGCATCAGACCTGGGGCCAAAGGTGACAACTCCAGGCCTACTATGATAAGGGAAGTTTCACCTGTCGTAAGGTAAACGTTTCTCCTGTCCAGTTTTGTCTGGCTCTAGGGGGTCGGTGCTCATCACCATTTCCTAGCCAAGGGAGCCAACACTGTCCAAAGATACTTCCGTGGTCACATGCCTGGCATGACTGTACGCCGAGCCGCATAGAACGCTGTTATCTTCCCACCTAAATGGTACCTATTTATCTATTCGCATTTGCGTGCTTTCAAACTGCTAGGCAGGCAGTGTTGTGGTTCGCCAGCAGCCTGTGCAGACGGCAGCGGAATCGGACAGTGGGATAGAATGGGGATCAGTCCGGGAGTCTGAAGGGGACTCGGACAAGGGTCCTGCGTCCGATGCAGAGATGGGGCCAGAACCATCTGGGAGTGAGGTGCTGCTTCCGGAGCCTCCGGAGTCTGGCAGCAGCGAGGCAGAGGAACAGCGGGAGCCTGTTCCCAGTGCGCAGAGCTGCTAGAAGGTGAGAACAGCTGAAGCAGAAGGAACAACTCGGGACTAAGGCTGGGAGGTGATTGCCCCTCCCATAAGATATAAAAGACAGACAAAGATGATGAAACCTTTGCAGGAAGCAAAGTCATTTGTTCGGTTCAGATTCATTCTCGAAGCTCTTTGTACTTGGGTTGGTTTTCTTTCTAGTTCATTTGACACTTCTGTTTAGAGCAGCACTTCACAGGAACGAAAGGTGGGTGCTTATCTCGAGGGACTGTTTGAGATTCATTACCAGCTGGGAATGAAAATAATTCCCAGCGTTGCAATAAAACAAGACTTGTTTTTAAAATAAATGTGTGCATAATTACGGTCTCGGAAGCCTTGGTCAGAACAGGCAGGAGCTGGAGCAAGGAATGGGAGCTCACCCCGTCGTGCAGCATTCTCAAACCTCCACTGTCAGCTTCGCAGCAGACAAGCTCAGCCTCTTTAACCGCTGAGCCACCACACTCTCCTGACACCTGTCGTACGGCCACAAAAATGCTACGAACCACGAATCCATTCTTAATTCACTACTCTCCCATGATACGCATCAATTGGAATGCTTTAAATCCTGGAATATCTCAAAAGGTTAAATTACGGCAACAGAACTAAAGTTTATTAAAAACTGAGGTGTTTTGCTACTCATCCAACTTAACGACTTCAGTCAACATCAAAGTTTGGGTAGGCAGAGAGTCAGAGAGTCGTGGGAGAAAAGTAAAGTCCTACACTTAGGCGAGAAAAACCAAAAGGACACGTATAGATTGGGTGAAACCGGGCTCAATTGCAGTAACTGTGAGAGGGATCTTGGAGTCTTAGTGGACAACCAGCTAAATATGAGCCAGCAGTGTGCAGCGGCTGCCAAAAAAGCTAATGCAATCCTAAGTTGTATTAACAGAGGGATACAGTCAAGATCACGGGAGGTACTAATACCACTCTGTAAAGCCTTAGTAAGGCCACACCTAGAGTACTGCATCCAGTTTTGGTCACCACACTATTAAAAAAGATGTTGAGACTCTAGAAAAAGTGCAGAGAAGAGCAACCAGGATGATTAGGAGACTGGAGGCTAAAACATATGAAGAACAGTTACAGGAACTGGGCCTGGCTAGTCTAGGGAAGAGAAGGACCAGGGGAGACAGGATAGCAAGTGTTCCAATATTTAAGGGGCTGACACAGAGAGGAGGAGGAGGTCAAGCTATTTTCCAAGGCACCTGAAGGCCAGACAAGGAACAATGGATGGAAACTGATCCAGGAGAGATTCAACCTGGAAATAAGGAGAAACTTTCTGACAGTGGGAACAATCCACCCATAGAACAGAAGTTGCCTTCAGAAGTTGTGGGAGCTTCATCCCTGGAGGCTTCCAAGAAGAGACTGGACAGCCAAACTGTCAAAAATGGTGTAGGACCTCCAGGTTAGGCAAGGGCCGGGGGTTGGACTAGATGACCTCCAAGGTCCCCTTCCCTCTCTGATCATCTGTTATCTGAATGGACCAACTACTGCCGTATAGACCGCAGGGGTTTCTCCCACAGATTGCAATCGGATGAATAGGACACTGTAAACAGCCATCAATGTGGGCTGGGTGCCGACTCCGAAAACTGGGATGTCGTGACCACAGATGATGGCCGTCGGAATGAGACCACGTCCCTTTGCTCAGGTGTCCACCGTATATTCGAACGGTCGTGAAGCGAGGACTACCTGTAGTGGCTTAAACTCCTAACAGCTGATGGTCTCCGAGGGAATGGGAAGGCGATAGCCGTCATCGGAGGAACAGGGCCGATCCAATGGCTTTCCTTCCACCTCCGTGGAGATGTTCTGCTGTGTTACCAACCACTTCCCACGTGTATCTCGAGCCTCCCCTCTTGGGGGAACGAGCTGAGCCTGGCTCCCTGCAGCCCTGGAAGGAAAGCTTATGAATGATTCAGGCCACGGCTGGTGAGCATTACAGGCGCAGAAATAAAACAGGAAGCAGGGCACTGAGAAATGAATTATTCACCTTTTGCAATGGGCACCAGGGGAGGCAGAGAGAGGAAGAGGAAGAGAGAGAAACAGAGAGAAACAGAGAAAGGGACAAAGAGAGAGAGAGAGAAAGTAAGAAAGAGCGATAAAGAGAAAGCAAGAGAAAGAGACGAGAGAAAGTAGAGAGTGACAGAGGGAGTGAGAATAAAAGACACAGAAAAAGAGAGAAAGTAAGGAAGAGAATGATAAAGGGAGAGTGAGAGAAAGAGACGGAGAAAGTAGAGTGATAAAGAGAGAGTGTGTGAGAGAGAGTGAGAGAGAGAATAAGAGACAAAGAAAGTAAGAAAGAGAATGATAAAGGGAGTGAGAGAAAGAGAAAAAGTAGAGTGATAAAGAGAGAGTGAGAGAGAGAGAAAGAGAGAGAGAGAGAAAGTAAGAAAGAAAATGATAAAGGGAAAGTGAGAGAGACAGAAATTAACCGAAAGAGAGTGATAAGAGAAAGTGAGAGAAAGAGTGAGAGAGAATGAGAGAAACAAAGAAAGTAAGAAAGTGATAAAGAGAAAGGGAGAGAAAGACAGAAAAAGAGAAAGTAAGAGTGATAAAGAGAAAGTGAAAGAGATAAAGAAACAAAGAGAAAGAGAGTGAGAGAGAGAGAGAGAGATCCATCTTGTCTCCCAAGAGACCACCCAGATTATTTTACTGTGTGGACATTTACATGCTTGAGGATTTTTCCTAGAAGTTTCCCAACTAGGGAAGGCAGTACAGGTATACGGTAATCCTTGACTTACAACCACCATTGAACCCAAAAGGTCCATTGCTAAGCGAGACAGTTGAGTTTTATGACCCTCTTGCCTCAGTTGCTAAGTGTATCGCTGCACTTGTTAAATTAGTATTAAGCCATTGTGGCCCAGTGGTTAGAATGCAGTATTGCAGGCTAATTCTGCCCACTGCCAGCAGTTCGATCCTGACAGGCTCAAGGTTGACTCAGCCTTCTGTCCTTCCAAGGTCAGTAAAATGAGGAGCCAGATTCTTGGAGGCAATGGGCTGACTTTGTAAACCGCTTAGAGAGGGCTGCAAAGCACGGTGAAGAGGTAGATAAGTCCAAGGGCTACTGATCTATCTCCTTCCTTCCTTCCTTCCTTCCTTCCTTCCTTCCTTCCTTCCATCCATCCATCCATCCATCCATCCATCCATCCATCCATCCATCCATCCATGGTGTGCAGTAGTTAAAATGCAGCATTGCAGGCAAACTCTGCCTAATGCCAGCAGTTTGATCCTGACCAGCTCAATGTTGACTCAGCCTTCTACCCTTCCATGGTCAGTCAAATGAGGACGCAGATTGTTGGGGGGAAATATGCTGACTCTGTAAACCGCTTAGAGAGCAGGAAAGCACTGTGAAGCGGTATATAAGTCTAAGGGCTATTACAAATGGAGGGAGGGAGGGAGGAAGCAAGCCAGCCAGCTATGGTGGTGCAGTGATTAGAATACAGTACCGCAGGTTAATTCTACCCACTGCCAGTCATCAGTCCTGACTAGCTCAAGGTCGACTATCAGCCTTCCCTCCTTCCGAGGTTGCTAAAATAGGACCCAGATTATCGGGGGCAAAAGGCTGACTCTGCAAACCGCTTAGAGAGGGCCGGAAAGCACTGGGAAGCGGTATATATACGTCTTCAGTGCGACTGCTTAGTAAGCCCGTTGTTAAATGAATCTGGCTTACCCTGCTGATTCTGCTGGTCAGAAGGTCACAAAACGGGATCGCACGACCCATCCTAAATCTGAGTCGGTTGCCTAGGATCCGAAATGTAAATCACATGAACCCAGGGAAGAGGCTGCCGACAGTCGTAAGTGTGAAAAACGATCGTTAAAGTCGCATTTCTCAGCGCCGCGGTGACCTCGAACCGTCACTCATTGGACTGTCGTATGTCAAGGACTACCTGTGCGTGTGTTTACAGCCAACTGGACCAGAAGGAAAGGTTTTCCTCTTGCCAACTTTGGCTGTCTGAGTCTTTTCCCTATTAATGTCGCATCTGGTTCGAAGCCAAGGCACTTTAGTTCTGACAAGGCCGGGGAGACAAAATAATCTGGATGGTATTAATAGGATTCGCTGGAAAGGAATTCTGAGGAAATTCGTCTGGGTTCCACAAAGCTCTGCCATCGTGGAAGGAAGGAAAGTTTGCAGGGACCTAGGAGGACATTTAGTCCAACCCCTTGGTCCAGGAATGGAATCCATTTTATTTTTTTTATTTAATTACTAGCTCGATACCGGTGCTTTGCCACGAAACTATGTGGTTTGGGCTTAGTTTTTTGGGAGAAAAATAAGGAAAAAAAATTCTGCCTCTGCCTACCTGCATTATTATTATTAATAATAACAATATAGGAAATACTCTAAATGCTCTGATGGTCATTTCGAAAAATCCTTTCTTAGTGAGCCCCTAGAAGCCAAGAGGAACATATGTGCCAAATTTCAAGACTGTACACTTGAGGGGTATTTTATATTATATATATGGATTTATTTGACTCCAGTTATTATTTTTACAAATAACTCAGGCAGTGAACATAAACAACAGCTTCCTTCTCCTATTTCCCCCACAACAACAGCCCTGTTAGGTGGGTTGGGCTAAGAGATAGACTGGCCCAAGGTCACCCAGCTGGCTTTCATGCCTAAGGCAGAACTAGAATTCACAATCGCCTAGTGATTGGCCTAAAGTCACCCAGCCTGCTTTCATGCCTAAGGTGCAACTAGAATTCACCGTCTCCTGGTGATTGGCCCAAAGTCACCCAGCTGGCTTTCATGCCTAAGGCGGGACTAGAACTCACCGTCTCCTGGTGATTGGCCCAGAGTCACCCAGCCCGCTTTCATGCCTAGGGTGGAACTACAATTCACAATCGCCTAATGATTGGCCTGAAGTCACCCAGTCAACTTTCATGCCCAAGGCGGACCTAGAACTCACAATCGCTATAGTGATTGGCCTAAAGTCACCCAACCCGCTTTCATGCCTAGGGTGGAACTACAATTCACAATCGCCTAATGATTGGCCTGAAGTCACCCAGCCCACTTTCATGCCTAGGGTGGAACTACAATTCACAATCGCCTAATGATTGGCCTAAAGTCACCCAGCCCACTTTCATGCCTAGGGTGGAACTACAATTCACAATCGCCTAATGATTGGCCTGAAGTCACCCAGTCAACTTTCATGCCTAAAGCAGAACTAGAATTCACAATCGCCTGGTGATTGGCCCAAAGTCAGCTTTCATGCCTAAGGCAGAACTAGAATTCACAATTGCCTAATGATTGGCCTGAAGTCACCCAGTCAACTTTCATGCCTAAAGCAGAACTAGAATTCACAATCGCCTGGTGATTGGCCCAAAGTCACCCAGCCGTCTTTCATGCCCAAGGCGGAACTAGAATTCACAATCGCCCGGTGATTGGCCCAAAGTCACCCAGCCAACTTTCATGCCTAAAGCAGAACTAGAATTCACAATCGCCTGGTGATTGGCCCAAAGTCACCCAGCCAACTTTCATGCCCAAGGCAGAACTAGAATTCACAATCGCCTGGTGATTGGCCCAAAGTCACCCAGCCGTCTTTCATGCCCAAGGCAGAACTAGAATTCACAATCGCCCAGTGATTGGCCCAAAGTCACCAGTCAACTTTCATGCCTAAGGCGGAACTAGAATTCACAATCGCCCAGTGATTGGCCCAAAGTCACCCAGCCAACTTTCATGCCTAAGGCGGAACTAGAATTCACAATCGCCCAGTGATTGGCCCAAAGTCACCCAGTCAACTTTCATGCCTAAGGCGGAACTAGAATTCACAATCGCCCAGTGATTGGCCCAAAGTCACCCAGCCAACTTTCATGCCTAAAGCAGAACTAGAATTCACAATCGCCTGGTGATTGGCCCAAAGTCACCCAGCCGTCTTTCATGCCCAAGGCAGAACTAGAATTCACAATCGCCTGGTGATTGGCCCAAAGTCACCCAGCCGTCTTTCATGCCCAAGGCAGAACTAGAATTCACAATCGCCTGTGATTGGCCCAAAGTCACCCAGTCAACTTTCATGCCTAAGGCGGAACTAGAATTCACAATCGCCCAGTGATTGGCCCAAAGTCACCCAGCCAACTTTCATGCCTAAGGCGGAACTAGAATTCACAATCGCCCAGTGATTGGCCCAAAGTCACCCAGTCAACTTTCATGCCTAAGGCGGAACTAGAATTCACAATCGCCCAGTGATTGGCCCAAAGTCACCCAGTCGACTTTCATGCCTAAGGCAGAACTAGAATTCACAATCGCCTGGTGATTGACCTGAAGTCACCCAGCCAACTTTCATTGCCTAAGGGGGAACTAGAACTCACCATTTTCTGGTGATTGGCCCAAAGTCACCCAGCAGGCTTTTGTGCCCAATATAGGACTAGAGGTAGTCCTCAACTTACAACCATTCAGTTAGTGACCATTTGAAAGTTTCAATGACACTGAGAAAGGTAACTTATGACCATTCCTCACACTTTGCGGTCTTTCCAGAAAAACTCCATGGGGGGAGGGGGGAGGGGAGAGGAAGTGTAGCTGGATTCACATAATGACCGCACAATTCACTTAACAATTGCAGCAATTCACTTATCAACCGGGATGAAAATTAAAATCGGAGGCGACTCGCTTAACAACCACGTTGCTCTGCTGTGGAAACCGTCTGCCAGGCTCGACGCTGTTGGTGGTGGAAATTCGCACGGGGCAAATTTCTAGCTTCCCTTCTTGATTAGCAAATGTTTGCAGCCAAGGGAAGCTGTTATTCTGACTCAAAACTTCGAGGTCATTTTGACATTTTGCAGACAAGCTAAGCACAACAAACAGTCGGGAGTCTGACATCTATTCCTCCGCTGCGTCTTCTCTCGTTTCACTGAGAAATGCCCTTGGAATAGAATTATGCTTTTCTTTGGCCTAATGTTTCTAGCGGAGGCTTTGGGGGGAAAAAACCATCGTTTGGCAAAAATGAAAACTCCTTGGCACGATCCAAAATTCAACCTGCAGCCAATTCCACTAGAACTTCCCGTCTCCTGGTGATTGGCCCAAAGTCACCTAACTGGCTTTCATACCTAAAGTGGGACTAGAACTCACAATTTCCTGGTGATTGGCCCAAAGTCACCCAGCCAGCTTTCATGCCTAGGAAGGACTAGAACTCCCTGTCTCCTGGTGATTAGCCCAAAGTCACCCAGCTGGTTTTTATGTCTAAGGCGGGACTAGAACTCACCATCTCCTGGTGATTGGCCCAAAGTCACCCAGCTGGCTTTCATGCCTAAGGCGGGACTAGAACTCACCGTCTCCTGGTGATTGGCCCAAAGTCACCCAGCTGGCTTTCATGCCTAAGGCGGGACTAGAACTCACCGTCTCCTGGTGATTGGCCCAAAGTCACCCAGCTGGCTTTCATGCCTAAGGCGGGACTAGAACTCACTGTCTCTTGGTGATTGGCCCAAAGTCACCCAGCTGGCTTTCATGCCTAAGGCGGGACTAGAACTCACCGTCTCCTGGTGATTGGCCCAAAGTCACCCAGCTGGTTTTCATGGCTAAGGCGGGACTAGAACTCACCGTCTCCTGGTGATTGGCCCAAAGTCACCCAGCTGGCTTTCATGCCTAAGGCGGGACTAGAACTCACCGTCTCCTGGTGATTGGCCCAAAGTCACCCAGCTGGCTTTCATGCCTAAGGCGGGACTAGAACTCACCATCTCCTGGTGATTGGCCCAAAGTCACCCAGCTGGTTTTCATGGCTAAGGCGGGACTAGAACTCACCGTCTCCTGGTGATTGGCCCAAAGTCACCCAGCTGGCTTTCATGCCTAAGGCGGGACTAGAACTCACCATCTCCTGGTGATTGGCCCAAAGTCACCCAGCTGGTTTTCATGGCTAAGGCGGGACTAGAACTCACCATCTCCTGGTGATTGGCCCAAAGTCACCCAGCTGGCTTTCATGTCTAAGGTGGAACTAGAGCTCACTGTCTCCTGGTTTCTAGTTCAGCACCTTCACCGTTGGACCAAACTGCCCCTGCACTGCAGTATGGCAGGTAGTCCTCAGCTTACGACAACTGGGCCCTAAGTTTCTGTTGTTAAGCAAGGCCATCGTTCAATGAATGTTGCCCCATTTTACAACCTTTGTCGCTTTCTCGATACAAATGCATGGCTGTTTTGGACACAATTGTGAAGCAGATCACTGTGAATCACCTGCCCATTCGGCAACACCGGCACCCAACAGAGATCCAAGATGGCTGCCAAGTGCCCTTACTTTGACCATGTGACCCTGAGGATGCTACAAGTTGTAAATGGAAGGACCAGGTTGTAAGTCACTTTTTTTTCCCCCGAAGGGGGTATTGTAACTTTAAACAGTGACTAAACGAATGAGTGAACGTTACCTTTATAGTTTTTAAAACGTGTTTATGTGTGCATAAACAAATGATATTACTGCATATTACACAATCTCTCTCTCTCTCTGTCTCTACAATTAATGGAGCAACGTATGAAGCTCGCCCCAGGCAAGCGAGAGAAAGTTTGCAGCTGTTTAAAAAAAGCAAAAAAAAAAAAAAAAACAACCCAGGCTAAATGCAGAAAAATCCAAAATCTCTTCAGGAAAACAATCCTAGCAAATTAATCTTTGAGAGAAGAGGCTGTGCAATTGGCGTCCAATTAGCCAGATGTGTTTTGCATGAGTAACCATGACAGTTTTTAAAATACACATGCAGGCACTCACCCAAAATCCTACATGAAGAGCTCATTAAAGGCGGAGATAATTGCACCAAGAAACACATTTGTGGTTGTTATGAACTCATTTGGGGGGGCTGCTTCCTGTCTGACACGCTGGAGAATAAAATCAGGATTCCCAAAACTAAATCTTGTTTGCAACTTAAGTGCTAGCTACTGCACTGACAATAAAACCCAATTTAATCCTTATAAAGTTGAAAGACTGGTGCAAAATGTAAAGAGAGACGTCGACTTAAAAAAAATAATAATTAAAAGCAGTGAAATGAGAAGAAACATTTGCACTAAAACGTAATTTCTTCCTGCACGAATGCCTAAAGAGAGCCACGGAGAACTACATTTCCCACAAGGCCTGAGAAGCACCTGAGGGCATGATGGGAAAATGAGCACTGTACCCGGGCATTTATAGATTTACAGGCAGTCCTTGAGTTACGAGAGGTTATTTCGTGACCGTTCCAAATTACAACGTCACTGGAAAAAAGTGACGTAGGACCATTTTTCACACTTACGAGAAGAGGAAAAGAAAAAAGGGAGAACGAGGAGGAGGAGGAAGGGAAAAAAGAAGAGGTGAAGAGGAGAAAGAAGGGAAGAGGAGAAGAGGAAAAGAAAGAAAAAGGGAGGAGGAAGGGAAGGAGAGAGGAAGAGAAGAAAAAGGGAGGAGAAGGGAGAGGACAAGAAGAAAAAAAGAGGACAAGAAGGAGAAGAGGAGGAGGAAGAGAAGAAGGGAAGAGAAAGAGAAGAGGAAAAAGGGAGCAGATGGAGAAGGAGAGAAGGAGAGAAGAAAAAAAGGAAAGACAAGAAGGGGAAGACAAGAGGAGGAGGGGAAGAAGGAAAAGCAGAGAGAAGAAAAAGGGGAGGAGGAGGAAGATTGTGGCGTCCTTGGTACCAGGGGTGGACTTCAAATAATTTAACAACCGGTTCTCTGCCCGGTTACTGGATGGGTATGGCCATGATGGGCGTGGCCTAATCAGCCTCCTGCACCATCCTAGGAGTGAAAATGGGCCACGGGGGGGAGGCATTTTCACCCTCCCCGAACTCCGGAGGCTCTGGCCTTCCAGAAGGCCCATTTTTCACCTACCCTGGGGCTCCAGAGCCTCCGGAGGGGCGAAAATGCCTCCCCAGGCTCCGGCCTTCTAGAACTTCCAGGGGTGGGTGGGCATTTTTCACCCTCCCCAAGCCTCCACATGGGCCCTGGACTTACCTGTGATCCAAAAGAGGCCACGTGGGAACTCCGGGGGGGGGAGGGGCAGGCGGGGCCAGCCAGGGGTGGGATTTGCCGGTTCACCGAACCGGCCATAAAATGAGCAACCAGTTCGCCTGAACCGGTGTGAACCGGTAGCAGTGCATGCGCACACACACACACACACACACACACCTTTACTTGGTACGGTCTGAGCTGGGTTGTTGTCCTGCAGTCGTTTCACGACCCAAATCAGGAATATTATCAGTGCTAGAAGGGAGTGTTGTTGTTGTTTTTTTTAAAAAAATACATTTTTATTGTGTTTTCCACCAATACTAATCATATTCCCAGTTTCACATCTACAAATATTTTTATCTTATAAGTCCTAATGTATATTTATACATATATCAACCAATAACTGTTATCTGTGAGTTTTGCAGGGGTGAGGAAAAGGAGAGAAGGGAGGAAGGAGGAAGGAGGGAGGGAGAGAGAGAGAGAAAGA
>NC_142013.1:3316081-3373581 GCF_049901735.1 Notechis scutatus | reverse complement strand
AGTCCTTTGTGCATTTATCTACACGCTGCGAACGCCCATCAATTCTTTACGAAGGAGAACCGCAAAGGAATTACAAGGATATTCAACCAGGCGACTTCTATTTAATCAAAATGCTTTTAAGAAATTGAGGAAGGAGGGGGGGGGCTTTCTGCATTATTCCACTTAGCCGGCCCCTCTGTGGTTTTCCTCCTTTAATAATGCGATTTCTTCCCCCTTCGACTGACGTCTCTCTTCTGGTAAAGGAGCATTAAGCTGGGGTTCTCAACTTGCTGATGGGAAGAAGGGAAAAAAGAAGAAAAGAAGGGAGGGGGAAAGAGGTTTATAGCTGGATGGGAAGGAGGGAGGGAAGGAAAGGAGAGAGAGAGGAGAAAAGGAAGGGAAGAGCGATGGATGACTGGATGGATAGATAGAGAAGACAGATTAGATAGATAGATAGATAGATAGATAGATAGATAGATAGATAGATAGATAGATAGATAGATAGATAGATAGATAGATAGGCAGGCAGGCAGGCAGGCAGGGCAGGCAGGCAGACAGACAGAAGGAAGGAAGGAAGGAAGGAAGGAAGGAAGGAAGGAAGGAAGGAAGGAAGGAAGGAAGGAAGGAAGGAAGGAAGGAAGGAAGGAGAGAAAAGAAGGAAGTAGGGAGAGGGAAGAGAGGAAGGTAAGGAAAGGAGAGTGGAAGGAAGAAAGGAAAGAGGGGACGAAAAGCTAGAGGGGAAGGAAGGAAGGGAGGGAGGGTGGGGGGAGAAAGGAAAGGAAAGTAAGGGAAGAACAGGAAAAGAAGGAAGGAGGGTGGAAAGGAGAGGAAGGAAAGGAAAGAAAGAAACAGAATGAAGGAAGGAGCAAAAATGGAAAGAAGGAAGGAGAGAGGAGGAGGGAAGGGGGAAAAGAAGAAAGAAAGGAAGGAAAGGAAAGGAAGGGAAGAACGGGAAAAGAAGGAGAAGGAAGGAGACAGGGTAAAAAGGAGAGGGAGGGAAGGAAAGAAAAAAAAGGGAGGGAAGGAAGAAGCAAAATGAAGGAGAGAAGGATGGAAGGAAGCAAAGGAAAAAGGAAGAAATAAAGAGGGAGGAAAGGAGAAAGGAAGTACAGCTGAATGAAAGAAGGGAAGGATGGAAAGCAGAAGTGGGGGGAAGGAAGGAAGGAAGGAAGGAAGGAAGGAAGGAAGGAAGGAAGGAAGGAAGGAAGGAGAGAGAGAGAAATAAAGAAAGGGAGGGAGGGAGGGAAGAAGGGAGAAAAGAGAGAGAGGGAAGGAAAGAAGATTCATTTATTTATTTTTATTTATTTTTATTTATTTTATTTTATTTTTTATTTATTTATTTATTTATTTGATTTGCCAATTGTTTACAAGATAATAAGTATAAATGTATACATAGTTGTGAATACATGAAATGGTTACATATAAGAAAAATGACACCTTTGCAATGAACCAGAGGCTTCTGTACAACACAGACAAAAAGAGCCAGGCTCACACAACCCACAATGCTGTTTTGTTTCTTTGCAGCCAGCCCTGAAGACCCGGCCTGCAGGGTAAAGATAACGCAGGGAGGAACTGCTTTGAACCCTCCCCAGCGGCCTTGGCTTGGGCTTCCTGGGCGAGGAAGAGGGGAGCAGAGCCTTCTGTGGAGGGAGAACAAAGGGCCTCTGAGTCGGATAAAAGCCCTCGGATGGCCTCCCACCCAACCGGAGAGACGATCCGGGACCAGCCGCCACCAGTCCCGTATCAAAGAGGTGCTTTCTTTCTCCACCGAATGGATTGTGGGTCAGGATTCCAGCAGTCACCCCCAATTAAATCATGAGTCTCGAGCCAAACTTCCAACGGATTTATTGGGAGTTAACATGCCGGCACTGCCTGGGTGCAGCAGACTCCGAGGCACGTCACTGACTGTCACCCTTGACCCTGGTTTCCCTCCCACCCTTTGGGTGCATCGTAATTCATATCCTCCAATGGGACACATCCATAGCCAAGAGGCATCCATCAGGCTCTCCGGTTAGAATTTTGCAGCAGCAGAAACTTCGGCCGCCTAGTTACAATCTCTGAAAAACTATTTACGGAATGCACTTTCGATTTCCAAGCTGCCACGCTGCTCTTTCAAACCCCTTTCATCCCATCCCTTGTCTAAAATAGGGCAAATCTCACTTGACAAATGTCTCGCTTAAGAACAGAAACTCTGGGCTCGATTGCAGTCGTAAGTCGAGCCCATTAAAAGCCACGACTGAACTGTTTGTGGCTTTTAAATTCTCATTAAGAAATCTGTCTACAAATGCCTTACTTAAGTTAGTAAGGCAAGCTCCAAATCTTCCACACTTAGTTTGCAAGCCGACCAAAACAAGAATCAGGATACTGGCAGTTCCCCCCAATTAAATCCTGAGTCTTGAGCCAAACTTCCAAACTTCAAAAGGATTTATTGGGAGTTAACATGGCCAACTCTGAGGCACATGATTCGTTGTCACCCTTGACCCTGGTTTCCCCCCCACCCTCTGGGTGCATCGTAATTCATATCCTCCAATGGGACACATCCATAGCCCAGAGTCATCAATCATGCCCTCCAGTTAGAATTTTGCACAGCAGAAACTTCTGTCGCCTAGTGACTATCTTTGAAAACATTTGTGGAATGCAGTTTCGGTTTGCAAGCTGCCGCACTGCTCTCCCTTCCCTTTCTGTTGGCAACTCAAAAAAGACCATAGAAATATTTTATGAGTTGACAAATGTGTATATTTTCAGGCAGAGGTGGGCCTGCTACCAGTTCTCCCTGGTTCAGGAGAACCAGTAACTAATTTTATGGCCATTTTATGGTCGGTTCGGTGAATGGGCAAATCCCACCCCTGGCTGACCCTGCCTACCCAACCCCGCCCCTCCTCCCAGGAGTCTCCACAAGGCCTGTTTTGGATGCTAGGTAAGTACAGGGTCTGCGTGGAGGCTCTGCAAGGCCTGAAACGGCCTGTTTCCTGCTCAGGGAAAGCCTCCGGAGCTTGGGGAGGGTGAAAACAGCCCCTCCCACCGTGGTGCAGGAGGCCGAATAGGCCACACCCACTATGGCCACGCCCACCCAGCAACCGGGCAGAGAACCCATTGCTAAAATTTTTGAAGCCCACCCGTTCCAGCTAATGGTCACAGGACAATTAAGGGTTCCTTTTGTCTTCCTAGAATAGCACAACTCAGTGTTCCACATCACTGGGCGGCGACATCAAAAGCTTTGAGGGATCACAACAGTTGGCCAAGGAACACCCAATGTTGGTCAAGGAATACAGGAATACTCAATGTTGGCCAAGGAACACCCAATGTTGGTCAAGGAACACACGAACACTCAATGTTGGTCAAGGAACACCCAACTTTGGACAACGCACAGCATTGGTCAAGGAACGCATAGCATTGGTCAAGGAATGCCTAACGATGGTCAAGGAATGCCTAACGATGGTCAAGGAACACACAGCGTTGGTCAAGGAATGCACAGCATTGGTCAAGGAACACACACTGTTGGTCAAGGAACACACAGCATTGGTCAAGGAACGCACAGCACTGGTCAAGGAACACCCAATGTTGGTCAAGGAACACACAATGTTGGTCAAACAACACCCAACGTTGGTCAAGGAACACATAGCATTGGTCAAGGAACGCCTAACGATGGTCAAGGAATGCCTAAAAATGGTCAAGGAACACCCAACATTGGTCAAGGAACACCCAACGTTGGTCAAGGAACACACACTGTTGGCAGGCATGATATTCCCCTCTGAAAAAAAAATCGGGGCTGGCCAAAAGAGACCCCCCCACCGCGTGCCAAGAAATCGCTGCCCAGCTCCCTTTTCCTGCCGCTCAGCGGCCTCCGGTCGCATCGCATCGCCCGCCCACCCGGGCTATGCTCAGGTATCCGGCTGGGGCTGTCAGGAGTTGCTACCACCGGCGCGCTCGGTGCGGCTCCAGTCCCACGTTGCCTCGGGAAGGAAAGGCAAAACCAGGAGCCGCTGCTGCCATTGCAAAGCGCCGCCGCGCTCTTCCTTTTTGCCTTTCCCTTCCTGAGGCAACGCGGGACTGGAGCCACGCAGAGCCGCGCCAGCGGTAGCAACTCCTGACTCGGGCCTCCGAGGGAGGGGAAGGAGAAGAAGGGGGAGAAAGGGGGGCGATTCCCAAAAAAATTGGAATTCCGATTTTAATCGGAAGAATATCATGTCTGTGTTGGTCAAGGAACACCCAACGTTGGTCAAGGAACACCCAACGTTGGTCAAGGAACACATAGGATTGATCAAGAAACACACAACATTGGTCAAGGAACACACAATGTTGGTTAAGAACACACAACATTGATCAAGGAACACACAATGTTGGTCAAGGAACACATTAGTATTGGTCAAGGAACACACAACGTTGGTCAAGGAACACACAATGGTAAAGCAACACCCAGTGTTGGTCAAGGAACACATAGCATTGGTCAAGGAACACCCAACGTTGGTCAAGGAACACACGTTGGTCAAAGAACACACAATGTTGGGCAAGCAACACACAACGTTGGTCAAGGAACATACAATGTTGGTCAAGGAACACACAAAAACATCACGTGATCAGGGGGATGCTGCAACGGTGTAAAAACGTGTCACAAATCACTTTTTTTCAGTGACTTCGAACTAACACTAAACAAACGACTACAAGTATGAAGGCGACACAACACCCTGGACTCACAAATCATGCCAACCTAAAGAGTGGGAGGTTTGCTACGACATGAAGAACAGCAGGAAAAGCCAGATTGTGTGTGGCCATTTTACTTGTTCATTGAATAAACGAATAAATTTATTCCCTTATTTATTCATGTATTCACTTCCAAGGATGTAACTTGCCCTACAATTTTCCAATGGGGCCAAACTTGCCAGAATTTTAAAAAAGCAAAAAACAAAAGCAAAGTATAAACAACCCCCAATTAAACTAATGAATGCCCTGGTAAAAAAATAAACTTTAAAAGTCAAGAAATTAGCAAGTAAAACATTTCAGATTTAACAATTAACTAGCAATTTTAAGTCAGGCCAGCCTGTGTCTTCCCTGGCCCTGTGCACTCCATACACCCCAGTTCCCCATCCCTGTGATGACCAGGGTGTGATACAAAAATAACAAAGTCACAAAAGTAGAATAAATTCCCTTTAATGCCTCCAACTAGGCCCAAATGTCCAATTATCCTTGGCTGGATATCAAACTCGTCCAAAAACAGTCTATGAAAGGAGTAAATGCAGTCCGAACCCAAAGTAAAGATAATTAAAGATTAAAAAAACCCAACACAAACCACACTGGTCATTAACACGGCAGGCCAGGATGATAAATTGCAGACTTTCAAAGGATAGCGCAGCAACCACAGTTTGGAGGACGCCAAAACCCAGATAAGCTAACTGAACTGTTGTAAGCCGAGGAATACCTGTAGTGGTATCATCCTTCCTTTCTTTTGCCACAGTCGTTCTACAGATGTCAACTCATAAAATATTTCTATGGTCTTTTTAGAGTTGCCAACAGAAAGGGAGGGGGGAAAGGGGTTTGAAAGAGCAGTGTGGCAGCTTGGAAATCGAAAGCGCATTCCATAAATAGTTATTCAAAGATAGTAACTAGGTGACTGAAGTTAACTGGGGTAACTGCCGGAATCCTGACAGCAGGTAGTTTTCAATTTACAATCATTCATTTAGTGACCGTTCAAAATTAACAATGGCACGAGGAAAGATGCTAATTTCATTAGAAAGGAAAGCCAAGAATTAAGGGGGAATACAGATGGATGGATGGAATTAAGAAAAAAATATATAGAAAGACTTCAACAGCCAATATATTAATAGGGTTAAAAATTCACCACGCAATCAGAGCCTTAAAAAAGTAATAATAATAATAATTTAAAAGTATCCATCCTGTTCAGCAATACTGTTTACAGGTAGAATACAGGTAGTCCTCGAATTATAACAGTTCATTTACTGACCGAAGTTACAATGAAAAAAGGGACTTGACCATTTTTCACACTTACGACCGTTGCAGCATCCCTGTGGTCAGGTGATCAAAATTTGCCTGCTTGGCCACTGACTCATATTTATGACGGTCATCGTGGCCCCTTTTGTGACCTTCTGACTAGCAAAGTCAATGAGGGGAAGCCAGATTCGCTTAACGACGGTGGCCGGAAAAGGTCTTAAAAAGAAGGCGAAATTTTGGGGCTCAATTGCAGTCGTAAGGCGAGGACTAGATGTCAATGCCCGTCGCTTTTTTTTAAAAGGAGGAATTTCACCCTTTTGCAGGGAGCTGGGTGGTAAAATCTGAGCCCCAAATCATATGTTTTGGAGGGATTAATAAAAGATCTCATCAAGGCTTTTAATCAGACCTAAAATAGCTTGCTGGAGTTCTGCCAGAGTTCAGAAGCAGCTGTATTTATTCTCCTCTTCAGACATGGCGCATTTTTCTCTCCCACAAGCTTTTCATTCTGGAGACAATTGAAAAATTCAAAAAAAAAAAAAAGGCTCCTTCGCCTGATTTTGCTTTTATTTCTATGAGAAGCTGGCCTGGCATAGGAAAAAATAAATAAAAATTAACTGCACGGAGCCAGCTGGATACGCTTCCATTTGGAGCTAGCAGGGCATTCAGAAGAAGAGAAAGGACCGTGAAGGGTTCTTCAAGGTTTATAACTATTTTTTTAATTTTATTATTATTTATTTATTTATTTAGTCAAATGCTTACAATGTAATAGAAATAAGAATAAACACAAGTATAAACACGTGAAATAGGAACTAATTATTGGGGACAATAGGACAGGGACTAACTTTCTGAGGGATGGCCTTTAACTCCTCAGAAAACCTCGGCCAGTTTGGGTGGACTCCCAGAATACCCCCCCATCAGCCTGAGTGGACTACAACTCCCAGAATTCCTCATCAGTCTAGATTGACTACAATTCCCAGAATTCCCTCTTCAGCCTAGATTGACTACAATTCCCAGAATTCCCTCATCAGTCTGAGTGGACTACAACTCCCAGAATTCCTCATCAGCCTAAATTGACTACAATTCCCACATCAGTCTGAGTGGACTACAATTCCCAGAATTCCCTCATCAGCATGGATGGCCCACAACTCCCAGAATTTTCCCATCAGCCTGAGTGGACTACAACTCCCAGAATTCCCTCATCAGTCTGAGTGGACTACGATTCTCAGAGTTGAACTACACTTCTCAGAATTCCCTCATAAGTCTGAGTGGACTGCAACCCCCAGAATTCCCCATCAGCCTAAGTTGACTACAACCCCTAGAATTCCCCCATCCGTCTGAATGTGCTACAACTTCCAGAATTCCTGTCAGCCTAACTCCCCAGAAGGTCCCAGTCAGCATGGATAGACCGTAACTCCCAGAAATCCATCAGCCCGGTGGACTACAACTCCCAGAAATCCATCAGCCCGAGTGGACTACAACTCCCAGAATTCCCAGAATCAGCTTGGGTGTGGACAACTTCCAGAATTCCTGTCAGCCTGAGTGGACTTCAAATCCCAGAAGTCCCTAGCTGGCACAGATGGACTTCCAACTCCCGGAATCAAGCCTGAGTGGACTACAACTCCCAGAATTCTCCTGTCAGGCTGTGTGGATTTCAGTTCCCAGAATTCCCTAGCCAGCTTCAGTTGATTTCAACTTCCAGAAAACTGTCCAGCTGGAATGGATGGACTTCCAACTCTCAGGATTTCCCAGCCAGCCTGAGGGGACTTCAACTCCCAGAAATCCCTAGCCAGGATACTGGCTGGGAAATTCTGGGAGTTGAAGTCCACCCATCTTAAAATCGCCACCTTTGAAAAACACTGAACTACATATCCGTGTTAATTCCAAACTGTCTCATCTGCAACTTGAAACCCACTACCAGAATTTTCAAGGCCGTGTAACTTATGGAATTGCATCAAACCCAGCACCTCTCAATGGCCCTTTTCAAATTAAAGCTTGTGTGTATTTGTGGGTGCCTTGCAAACTGTTTTGGGGGTCACCAACATTTTCTTCCTTTCTGCCAAAGCAGCTTTCTTGGCCAGAGGTAGCAATGGTGAACTGACTTTTGCCCGTTTCTCCCATCGGCACAGGAATGGCAGCATGGGAACCAGGGGTGGGATTCTACCTGGTCGGACTGGTTCTATAGAACCGTTGTTACAATTCTGCGTGCAAATCACCCGCCCACTCACTCCTTACTTGGCATGCACGCCATCCAACTTGCCTGCGTTTGGTTAAGTTGCTATTTTTCCTTCCCGCACCGACCATCAACTGTTCTGCTCTGCTGGGAGATTTAGATTAGCTAGAAAGCAGGAAATCCTTGGATTTCTTGCTTTCTAGCTAATCTAAAAGCAGAGCTGAACCTTCCTTAGGACTGAAGTTTCTATTTTTCAGTGCAGACTCAGGTAGCAGATTGCAGAAAGGGAGATCTCTGAGTGAATCTGTGATTCTGTCAGCAACTCAATCTGCCTGCCTGCTTTGCCTGATTTTGGGTAAAAGTTGCTCTTTTTTAAATAAAAAATGCAATATTTACATAAATATTTATAATATTTACATACATGCCATGCCCAGCCAGTCACATGACCAATCCACACCCACAAATTAGGACACACCCACAGAACCGGTTGTTAAGAAATTTGAATCCCATCCCTGATGGGAACGGGACCTACCAATGTTTACAACTTAATACATTTGTCAACCTTTAAACGAACCAAATCAAGGGCTGAAATTAGCATTTAACTCTACTGGAAGTCCAGGCAAATTTTTTTTAGCAAAGGCAGTTTAGCACACCTGAGCCACAGAAAACAAAAGGTATCCCAGATTTCTGGATATTTTTTCGATCCCCAAATAATTTATTGAACAGTAGGGTGGAAGCGACAGTGCCAAGTTTTCCCCGGTCGATAACTTCTATATGTGTTTGGTTGCATTTCCCGAGACCTGGGTTCAAGCCAGCATCTGTACACCTCTTTGCAAATTGCAACGGATTCAGACGCAAGATCAGAGCTCAAATTTTTTTCTAAGCAATGTTGCATTCTCCTAAAACAGACGATGAACAAACTGGGCGTTGGTCCTTACCTGATACGCCCTTCTCGGCGAGCCGCGAGGAGCATCCAGAGACTGGGATGTGCTTCTGAGTCCTCTTCTTGCAGGCTGAGCTTTAGATGAGGAAACGCTCCGCCCCTCACGTGGTATCGCGCAGCGCCTCCCCAGTTTTTTGCGATAACGAGAAGAGAGGTTATTAATTCTATCTAATCTACTATTGGCTCCTTGGCTGAAGCAAGATTCCCCACCAGACGGAGAAATTAGGGTGGGTGGATGCCTCGCGGCTCGCCGAGAAGGGGCGATCAGGTAAGGACCAACGCCCATTCTCCTCGAGCCGCTCGGAGCATCCAGAGACTGGGACATACCAAAGCTGGGCTGTCCTACGGGTGGGACTCCGTCTGGCCCGAAGGCCCTCCGGATCACTGATGACCCTCTGTAAGACCCGTCGGCCAAAGAGGCCTCCGCTGAGGCGTCGTATCTATTTTATAATGTCTGATAAACGGGACGGAGAGGTCCAGGTGGCTGCCCGACAAATGTCAGCGATGGGGGCTTGCGTGGCCCAGGCCGCCGAGGTGGCTGCACTTCTGGTGGAATGGGCGGTTATTCCACCCGGAGCGGGCAGAGAATGGGAAAGGTAGCACCTGCAATAGTAGCCCTGATCCAGCGACTGATGGTGGAAGGAGAAACCTTAAGCCCCAGTGACCTGGGTTGAAAGGATAGGAAGAGGATTCCGACCTTCGCATGGATTGAGTGCGCTTAATATATATACGCAAGGCCCTTCTAACATCTAGGGTGTGCCAGAGGACCTCCCTGCCCTGGAGGGCCTAGGGCAAAAATTTGGTAGAACCAGTTCCTGTGACCTATGGAAGGGAGAGTTAACTTTGGGTAGGAATGTGGGGTCAGGACGAAGGACCACCCGATCAGCGTGGAATACACATAGATCGCTCCTAACTGACAAAGCTGCTATTTCCGAAACTCGACGAGCAGAAGTAATAGCTACTAGAAAAACTACCTTAAAGGTAAGAAACTGAAGGGATGAATCCCTCAAAGGTTCGAACGGGGAACGTGTGAGAGAAACGAGGACCTTGTTGAGGTCCCATGTGGGGAACCTGTGAACAGTGGGAGGGCACAGGTTGGTGGCACCCCTAAGGAAAGATCTAATTCGGGGGTGATGAGAAAGGGAACCGTAGTTATCACAGGAGACCACGGTTGAGAGGGCAGAAACTTGTCGTCTCAGGGTGTTAGGTGCGAGCCCCTTACGAAGGCCTTCCTGAAGAAAATCTAGGATCTGAGCCACAGAGGAGAGAGGGGATCAACCTGAGACCCGCTACACCACTTGCAGAACCCCTTCCAAGTGGCATCGTAATTCGTGTAGTGGAAGGTCGCCTAGCGGCCAAAATAGTGTCGATGACTTGACTCGAGAGATTCTCACTAGTCAGACGGATCCGCTCAACCTCCAGACGGCTAACTGGAGCCATTGAGGCCCGGATGCAGAAGGGGCCCCTGAGAGAGGGAGACCCTGTCCGGGGATCCTCCATGGGGCGCTACCGATAAATTGCGGAGATCCGCAAAACCACGGTCGCCTGGGCCAATAGGGAGCCACCAGGAGAAGGTCTGCCCTCTCCTGAAGAAGTTTCTGTATTACTCTGGGAACTAACGGGAGCGGAGGGAAGGCATATAGGAGCCCTGGGGCCATGGGCAGCGCAGAGCATTGTGATTCTCCGACCGGTGAGATGGATACCGGGAGAAGAACCGTGGAAGCTGAGTGTTGGACGGGGAGGCGAAGAGATCCACCACCGGAAGGCCGAATATTCTGGACGCTTCCTCGAATAGGGATGGATGGAGACGCCATTCTGCCTGGTCCACCGTGGCCCTGCTCAGCCAGTCCGCCTGAGTATTGTCTACTCCGGAGATGTGTTCGGCTTTTAGTGATAGGAGGTTGGATTCTGCCCAGCGGCAAAGGCGCCGGCTTCCCTCATTAGCTGGATGGACTGGGTGCCGCCTTGCCTGTTGATATGGGCCTTGGCCGTGGCGTTGTCCGTGAGAACGAGGACGTGATGTTTGCGGATCTGAGGAAAACTGCGCGAGGGCCAGATGGACAGCGTGAAGCTCTAGCCAATTGATGCTGCACCTTTGCTCGGACGGCGACCATCTGCCCTGTGCCGAGAGCGAGTCGAGATGAGCGCCCCAACCGGACAGGCTTGCGTCCGTAGTGACGGTGAGTCGCTTGAGGTTCCGCGAAGAGGTGGCCTCTGTTGATGGCGGGATTGGTCCACCATAGAAGAGACGTGAGGACCCTTGGAGGGACCCTGACTCTGGCCTTCGAGTTGCTTCTTCCGGATCGTTGGAATGGGAGCAGGAACCACTGGAGGGATCTGCTGTGTAGACGGGCCCAGGGAATAATAGAGATGCATGACACCATTTTGCCCAACAATTTAGAGAGGTCCAGTAAGGCCACCCTCCTTGAACGCCTGATCTGTTTGACCAGGGCTTGAATGCTAAGAACCTCTCCTGGGAGAGGAAAACTCTTTGAGAAACCGAATCAATTATGGCGCCCAAGTGGTTGATTCGGTGGAAGGGTAAGTTGGCTCTTTTGCCAATTGACTAGAAACCCGTGTGCCTGTAAGGTGGAGAGGGTGACCCTGGTATCCCTGACTGCCTGGGATTTGGACGGGGATAGAATAAGGATATCGTCCAAGTAGCAGTGGAGGCGGACAGGAACGCTCCTGAGATGAGCCGCCAGAGCCGCCAGGACCTTGGTGAAGGTCCGGGGCCGAGGCCAGTCCAAAGGGAAGGGCCACGTATTGATAATGAAGGCTATTATGACAGAACCTGAGGAATTTGAAATGGGAAGGCCTGATTGGAATATGGAGGTATGCCTCCGAAAGATCTATGGAAGATAACCAGTCTCCCGCCTGGTGCCTAAAAGAATTGATTGCAAAGTGTGCATTTTGAATCTACGCTGGATAAGGTGACGGTTGAGCCGTTTCAAGTCCAGGATGGCTCTCCAACCCCAGAGTGTTTGGGCACCACAAAGAGATGGGAGTAAAACCCCTTTCCTCTCTGATCCGGAGGGACAGGTTGAATGGCCTGGATGTCAAGAAGATGATGGATGGCTGCATCCATTAGTGCACGTTTGGAGGGATCCCTTGAGGAGGGGGGGAAGAAACAATCAGGGGGAGCGGACCTGAACTCCAGGGCGAGGCCAAACCTGATTGTGTCCCTAACCCATGCATCGGATGTGGATATGTCCCATTGGGCGGCGAAGTGGCTGAGGCGGCCGCCAACGGGGGGAGGAAGAGGCTCTACCTTCTGCGGTAGGGCCTTCCTCCCGATCCCGAAGGGTCTCTTGTAGCCGCCACCGCGCCTGGATCTGTCGCCCGGGTCCGTGCGGTCCTGGGATCGGAAGGAAGGGGGTCTAGGGTATCTGGGCGGGAAGGGGGTTGGTAGAAGGGGCGTGAAAGCTCCTCCGAAAGGGCTGAGAGCCCTGGCCTCCGATCTTCAAAAGGAGGGCAGATACTTTCTCTTACTGCGGCCCTCGACCAGCAGTGGTTCCAAAGCTGGGCCAAACAGTTTATCTCCCGTAATGGGAGCAGTGGCCAGCTTGACCTTATTCTTTACGTCCGCCTGCCAGTGTTTGAGCCATAGCATGCGTCTAGCCGTGACATGCGACGTGATGGCCCTGGAAGAAAATTTTACCGACTGGTAAGTGGCGTCAGCCGAGAACTCGGCTGCAGCCACTAACCGCTATATCCTGGTGAGCTCTGAGGTTGGAAGCGGGATGTGGTCCTTGAGCTGACGTAGCCAGCGGATAGAGGACCCGTGAAAAATGAGGCGGCCGTAGCTGATTTAATGGCCCAGGCGTCAGATAGGTGAGCCCTGCGTAGCGCCTGCTCCGCCCGCCTGTCCTCAGGTTTCAAGGCCTCTAGGGCCTCACTAGGGGTAGAGGAGGAGGCTAGACCCACAATGGGGTCATCGACCTCCGGGATATTCAGGAGGTTAGACAGAGCCGAATCGAGATTAAAGAATCTCTTGTCTTGGCTAGAGGGAGTGGGAGGGGTCCCTGAGGAGGTAAGTTGCTTCGCTACCAGATCTACGAAGATGGGAGGGGATGGGATGACCTCAGCTTCCACCACTGGTTGGGTGAAATGGAGTCTTCCGGGCCCTCTGGGACAGGGGGTTTCTGCAGTGGACTGGGAAAGAAGGCCAGAGACATTCTTGGCCTTAAGGAGGAGGGACTTGAACATATGCGGTTTGAACAGCCCCCAAAGGAGGGTTGGTCGGAGAAGGGTCCTCGCCCTCCGACATCTCCTCCATGATGTCAGCCTCTAAGAGGGGTTCACTGTAGCGGGAGGATCCCATCCGGGAATCCTCTTCCTCTTCCCTGAAATCCCCAAAGTCCCCTTCCTCCTCCACCTGGGCCCCAATCGGAGGAGGGCTGTCCCTCTGAGAGAGTACCTGATCAACTGGGGGACCGGTTGTGGAAGGGATCTGATTGATATCGAGTCGTGCTCGGAGGCTCGCGAGAGAAGCCTGATCTTGTCATGTGTTGTAGTCCCTCTGCTATGCCCTGGCGGATGGCTGATTCCATCCAAGCCCTGATGTGAGGTGGAACCTCGGAGGTAGAGGGTTCATCGTGGCGCAGACCAGCGGCTGTGGGTGTAAAGGTGGCTTCGGGGGTCCGTCTGGTCGGAGGTCCGGGGTCGGAAGACCCTGAAGCGAACTGCGCCTAGGTAGGGAAGAGGGGTCTGAGGGGAGAGATTGAGCAGAGGTAGAAGGGTTTGGAGGAGGAGGTATTGACGGCTCGAGCGGGACTCCTTGAACGCCGGTCAAACTCTTTTTCCAACGCTTTGTGGCGCCTTAAGGCGTCACGTTAGCGGCCTTGGAAGGTTCCTTGTCCTGTCTGGAGCCCTTAGGTTCCTTGTCCTGCCTGCGCAAGTAGTGGGACTTTGCCTTAGCCTTCAAAGAAGGACGTTTAGAGGGATTGTCGTCTGCCATGTTAGATACAATTACTAGCAAAGGCGGTTGGCTCGCCCAGATCAGGCCTGGATGAGGCCGGGTGAAGGTGAAGCTGGCCCTCTCCCCTTTTGGAATTTGTTGTGTACAGAGATAACAGTAAGGTATCTAAGAAATATAGTATGTACAGAAAAATAGATACTCTAATTGTAATTCTTCCTTATCCTTTTGATTGATTTTTATCTTTATTATGCTTTTGTACCAAATGTATATACAGGTTATCCGTATATATTTATATATCTACAAAAATATTATTGTACAAGACAAAAATTATTATTATTATTATTATTATTATTATTATTATTATTATTATTATTATTATTATTATTATTATTATTATTTTAATATATTCCTTTTGTATATGTATTAAGTATATATATATATAGATAGATTTTTTTTTTTTTTTTTAAAACAGTAACCAGTAACAGTGAGAACTTCGTATATCTCAGTACAGGCCAATCAGTCAAATAAACACCTGAGGCCTATGGTAGAAGAAAGAGCCTCTGGCAGCAGGCCTCCAGACAAGAAAAATAAAAACGGAGGGGGGCTGCAACTTCGCCCGAAAAACAGGCTGCGGGAGGCCAACAAGTAATACAAGGGCCAGCCAGGTGGAAGAAATGGGCAGCTAAGCTTTGACCCAAGGCCTGGGGCTCCAATTCACCGCAGCTAAAGAAATTCAAAATGGCGCCCGACCACGATGCGGAGCCAAAATGGCGGCCGCAAGCTGAACCGCTCGGGACGCCTTCGGGACGGAAGGGAGGGCTTTGCTGGTCAGCTCAGCGCCTAGGGCCCTAGGGGCGATGACCCTCCCGATCGGTGTTTAAGGTGGGGGGAATCCAGCAGTAAAGAAAAACGCGTGCCACGAGGCAACGCGGAGGCAGCGGCGATCTGATAAGGGTGGGGGGTCGCGCTATCGCGGCCATGCGAGCCCGCAGCCTTGCCCCAAGGACGGGAAAAATTTTCCCTTAAGTCCAGACCCTTTGCGCAGGAGGAGGAAGGAAAAGCAAACCTTATCAAGACGAGAGGGTTGAAATAGGAAAGAAATGTGCGATCAGCCAAGGAGCTCTCTGAAAACACAGCCTGACTCTTCGAGGCTGAGCAAAAGACTGGGAGACGCCAGCGCGATACCACGTGAGGGGGCGGAGCGTTTCCTCATCTAAAGCTCAGCCTGCAAGAAGAGGACTCAGAAGCACATCCCAGTCTCTGGATGCTCCGAGCGGCTCGAGGGAGAATGGGATGCTTTGGTTTGTGCGTTTAGCACCCACAAAGAAACAGCTCTTTTCCCACAATCACACCAGAGTGTGTAGCTGTGATCAATCCCAGCTGTTACAAATGGAAGAGGCTGCCTTTAAAAGTGTGCAGAGGGGGAGGACTCACACGGGCCACAGGAATAAGAAAAATTCGGCAACAACTGAGATCTTAAATGTGGGCCTGGTTCCACGCACCCAACTAACCAAGAAACTAAATGGCGAGCCAGCGATGTAATACAGCAGGGCTTAATCGATCGATCTATCAATCAGAACGGAGCTGAAAGGGTCATGTGATCAAAATACAGGCACTTAG
Source organism: Notechis scutatus (assembly GCF_049901735.1). Taxonomy (NCBI): domain Eukaryota; kingdom Metazoa; phylum Chordata; class Lepidosauria; order Squamata; family Elapidae; genus Notechis; species Notechis scutatus. Next base: position 3,358,002 of record NC_142013.1, on the reverse strand, counting down.
CAACCAACGTTCAGGAAAATCAGCTGGGTGACGTTGGGTCAATCACCAGGCGATGGTGAGTTCTAGTCCCACCATGGGAAGGAAAGCTGACTGGATGACTTTGGGCCAATCACCAGGCGACGGAGAGTTCTAGTCCCACCATGGGAAGGAAAGCTGACTGGATGACTTTGGGCCAATCACCAGGCGACGGAGAGTTCTAGTCCCACCATGGGAAGGAAAGTTGATTGGATGACTTTGGGCCAATCACCAGGGGACGGTGAGTTCTAGTCCCGCATTAGGCATGAAAGCCAACTGGGTGACTTTGGGCCACTCCGTCTCTCCTTTCAGCCCAACCCACCTCACAGGGATGTTGTTCTAGGCAAAACAGAGGAGGAACTAGCTCAGTTGGTGGAATTCTTGTAACCTCATCCTTCTCTTCTCAATAAATCTTGTTAAAGAAAACCAGATATCATTTGAGAACAGGAGGTTCCATACACCCCATCTTGTTCCTTCCGTGCCATTGCTAGCTTCAGGGGGGTTTTGGAGGGGGACATAATCCGTGCTTAGGAAAAAAATATTGTTGCTTTTACTTGAAGGAGATCATGAACTCAGAGCCGTTTTCTTCTGATTCTTCAGCCATATCCAAAGGCGTCTGTTGGGTTGGCGAAGAAACACCCATTTGCCAGCTGTCCCTGAATACTTAAAAGATAACTTCTCCCCAAATGGTGCTTTAAAGTAATATCCCTTGCTAGGACACCCGAGAGATAAAACAATTTAAGGAGTTCAATGTTCTCTTTCATGGGCCGTTGAGCCAAAAATCATCCCTTCCCGTGAAAAAGGGTGAAAAAAAGCTATACGTGACAGGAGGCAAGCAAATTCCAGACTTTTTAATCGCTCACAAACATATATATAGTGTTCTGGCCCAAACCTGGTTCCAAGGAAACAAACACGAAACGGAGGTAACAGCAAAACCTTTTAATGATTCTTTACGAATTCCGTTCCTTCCCGGTTAAAAGGCTGTTTCAAGCTAATTGTCTCTGATAAGAACGAGCCTTGCCAAGGTGGTGCAAGGCTGCCAAGAACACCAGATAAAGTTGCCAAGAAATATTTCAAACACAAAACACAAGGCTTGAATGCAAAAACTTCTTTGCTTCCTGCAAAGAATCCCAGTCTCTCAGGCTGGCTTTTATCCCTTAAGCGAGGGGCCATCACCTTGCAGCCTTACTCCCGAGTCTCCCGTGCTGCTGCAGCTGCTCTTTCCTTCGAGCAGCCCTGCGCGCACACGCACTGAGCACAGGCTCCTCGGGAACCTCCTCATCGTTGCTGACAGCCTCCACCATCTCCGAAGGCCGCACTCCACTCCCTGATGGTCCTGGCCCCATCTCTGCATCACACACAGGTCCCTCATCCGAGTCCTCACTCTCCGAGACCTCAGTTGTCCACACCTGCTGCCAGCGAACCACAACATACAGGGACTCCTTAATAACCACAATTGAGCCTAAAATTTCTGTTTCTGACTGAGTCAGTGGCTAGGTATGCCTCCGTTTTACGACCTTTCCCGGGACACTGCAACCATCGTAAGTACATGCCAGTTGCCGAGCGTCTGAATTTTGATCACATGACCACGGGGCTGCTGCAACGGCCGTGCGATAAACGGTCATAATTCACTTTTTTGGGGCACCGTTAATGTTGAACGGTCACTAAATTAATGGTTGTAGGTCAAGGACCCTCTGGACCTGTTTAATTGGTCCCAGGCTAGCCTTCCAATCCATTTTCTCTCCTTTAAGCCGGGTTCTGTATAAAACCACATATAAATCCATATCCCTTTAAGATACAAACTCTGTCTGGACGCTTCAAAGACTTCAGCTCCCATTAGCCACAGATAAGAATTCTGGGAGCTGTAGTTTAAAGAATTTGAAGAATCTCCTTTTATTTCCATCATGTGGCACAGCAGTTAAAAATGCTGAGCTTGTCGGCGGGAAAGCTGACAGTCGAGGTTCGAGACCCGAACGCTCATTGAAGGGGCGAGTTCCCGTCCCCTGCTCCAGCTCCTGCCCACCTTGCTGTTTGAAAGTATGAACGTGCAAGTAGATAAATAGGTACCGTTTCCCCAAAAATACGACCTACCCTGAAAGTAAGTCCTAGTTTGATTTTTTTACACATGCGGCCTATATAAGCCCTAATGAAGATCCTGCCCACTCCAGAGTGGACAGGTAAAAATTAAGCTAGGGTGGGGATTGGGGGGGGGGTGGAGCTGTCCTACTACTTCCCTTTGGACAGTTGTAGCCAGGCCGCACACACACTTTCGGTATTGTTGGAAAAACAGGAAGTGACAAAACAGGGCTAGTTTTCGTCCTGCAGAAGCCTTCCTGAAGCCTCTGGGAGGCCGAAAAAGGCCTCAAACCGGCCGAAAATAAGCTGTGAGGTGCGCGCCTGCACAGTGAGGTAAGTCTGCCTGCAGCTCGCATGCCGGCACCAATGGCTCTGCGTGCCACCTGTGGCACGTGTGCCACAGGTTCGCCACATCACGGTTCTATACCATTTCAGACACATAGCTGTCCAATCTCACGGTTCTTAACCCGGTACGCACCCTACCTGTTTGCAGACTTGATGCCTTTCCAAATTAAATCCTTTGAAAAGTCCGTGATCGGAGCAGCCAAATTGGAAAATAAATGGCATTGTCCGTGATCGGAGCAGCCAAATTGGAAAATAAATGGCATTGTGAATAAAATGATTTTCAGCACCTAGCCAAAACAGCATACCATCTCCCTCCGGGAGGGGTAAGGCACCCCCACCCTCCCAAGCCTTGCCAAACACCTGGCACCCTCCCCCAAATGCCAAAACCCAGAATAACCGGAATGCTTGCGTCACAACCAATCTCAGAAGCTTTCAGCCAAAAATTCCACGGCGTAATAGGATTGTTTCAGGTTCAAAAATGAAAATCCATTTTTCCGTTTTCAGGGACTGGTTAAAAGCCGTGTTGCTCTACATCTAGCAAGAGGTTAGAGACAGAGGAAAATCACACCCTTGTCCTTTCTGGAAACTCTGCCAAGATCTTTGCTCCGTGTTTGACAGCAAACCGAGGGGGAAAAAAAGGGGGGAAAAAATTAGCAGAGCATCTTTTGACCTGAAAGGTATGGGCTTTCTTGAACAAGCAGCAAATATTAAAGCCAAAAGATTAAAGCCTCTTACCTGTGCTGGAATTTTGAATATGCTTATAAAAATAACTCAACGAAGCCAAGTCCCAAAACGCGAAACAAATTCCTGGCACGCCGACAAATCGGCCATCAACAGACACGTAGGGATAAACAAGATCTGCACGCCGTCCAAAAAGAGACGACCAAAGAGCTAAAAAGGAAACAGAAAGACCACAACATGCCTCACCAACAGCCAACATCCAGATAAACTGAGAGATTATTAACACTGGGATTAATATTGGACCAACAACCAAGCAGTAAACAATACCCCAATCCAGGAGCTACCAACTAAGACAAACCATTAAACGGGGGTCCTTGGTGCTCTCTGAGCTTAGTGGTTTTCTTGCAGGCGTTTCGTTACCAAACGAGGTAACATCATCAGTGCTAAAAGGGGTTTGCAAGGAGGAGGAGGAGGACTGTGAGGTCCTTGGCGCTCTCGGAGCTTGGTTGTTTTCATGCAGACATTTCATGCCCCAACTAGGAAACATCATCAGTGCTAGAAGGGAGTGTTGTGGAGAGGAGGAAAAGGAGGTCATCGTCCAACCCCCCCCCACCCAAGCGGGAGACCCTACACCATTTCTGACAAATGGCAGTCCAATCTCTTCTTGAAGGTCTCAAGTGATGGCGCTCCCACAACTTCCATCAATTGATTGTTCTCACTGTCAGAAAATGCCTCATTTCCAGGTTAAAAAATCTCTCCTTGTTCAGTTTCTACCCATTATTCCTTATCTGGCCTTCGGGTGTGTTAGAAAACCCTATTCCCTTTTAGCACTGATGACGTTACCTAGCTGGGTCAGGAAACGTCTGTAAGAAAACACTCAAGCTGAGACAGCACCATGGTTTCCGCAGTCATCGTCCTTCTTCTCCTCCTCCTCTCCCTTTCTCCTCCTTCCTTTCCTCTTCTCCTGCCCCTTTCTCCTCTTCCTCCTTTCTTTCCCCCTTTCTCTTCCTCCTCCTCCCTTTCCTCCTCTCCTGCCCCTTTTCTGCTCCCTTTCTCCTCTTCCTCCTTCCCTTCCCCCTTTCTCTTCCTCTCTTTCTCCTTCTCCACCAACCCCTTTCTAGCACGGATGGTGTTACCTAGCTGGGTCAGGAAACGTCTGACAGAAAACGGCCAAGCTCAGAGACCACCAAGGACCCCGACCGAAGTACCTACCGTCGGACTTCCCAAAAGACATGCTGGTGGAGGATTTCAAACGGAAAGCCATCCCTACCTTACAAAATGCGCCCCTTTGGGGATCGTGCAAGCGGTAAGTAGAGGCCGCCGCGGCTACTTACACACCCCAAAACGATCAATTAAACCTCAGCAACTTTTGATCCATCCTTTCTTTTGCAAAACCGTGCAACCCCTTCCCACTCACCCCTGCCAGTCCCCACTTTTCCACTCATGGTCATTTATATTAATTTATTTCTTGGAATTCAGTTGCTCCACTTCCTCCGCTTCCGATGAGGCTGTTTTTGTTTTTTTTTCTCTCCCCGCCACCACTTGGCAATGGTTCTCTCTTGGGTACTCCAAGCTGGTCTGTGAGGTTTGAACATGATGTTCTCTGCCAATTGTGAGCAATCTGCTGGCAGAAACAGCCTGCAAGGCACCGGCCATCACATCCCAGATTAGAGAAGAAACTGAATTATACAGTAGTTTCAGGCTGGAAGGGACCTTGGAGGTCTTCTAGTCCAGCCCCTAGACCATTCCAGACAAATAGTGTGTCCAATCTTTTCTTAAAAGCCTCCAATGTTGGAACGCCCACAACTCCTGGTGAAGTGCCATCGATTAATTTCAAGTAAAGGTATCTGGTTGACAACCTCAACCAACATGGCAAAAGAGGGAGAGCATGCGGGGAGTTGTAGTTCTGCCTCTTCTGGAGGGCCTAATCCTTCCAGCTTTTTAAACACGGAGTGGTGGCTAGATCTAAAGTAGCTGGATCCCTGTGCTTCGCCACGCAACTATGTGATCGGGGCTTAGTTTTTGGGGAGGAAAATTCTGCCTCTGCCTACCAGCATCCATCGGTATTCATCTGGCTAGCGTCCTGTCAGGGTGTGTGAGAGCTGAGGGCTGTTTGGAAACTGAAACAGTATTTGCTGTGTGAGCAAGGAGACAGCAAGGAGCCTGGGCGAGGCTTAGCTCAACTGTTCTGTACTAAAGCTGCTTGGTGCTCTGAAACTGAAACTCCTCTCCTCTGCTTGTGTTTTGCATTTGGAGATTTCTTTTTTCCAGGTAGGGAGGGGGAGTAGAACTCCTTAGCATCAGAGCGCGTTAATAATAATAATATAGGAAGTACTAAAGCTCTGAGGGTCCTTTTGAAAAATCCTTTCTTAGTGAGAACCTAAAAGCCAAGGGGGACATACGGGCCAGATATCAAGTTTGTAGGCTTTACGGTTCTGGAGATTTTGTGAAGAGACGTGAGGGGTATTTCGCTTTTATATAGAGAGATAAAGGAGGAATTTCCTGACAGAGAGAACAATTAACCAGTGGAACAGCTTGCCACCAGAAGTTGTGGACGCTCCATCATTGGAAGCTTTTAAGAAGAGACTGGATAGCCGCTTGTTTGGAATGGTATCGGTTTTCCTGCCTGAGCAAGGGGTTAGACTAGAAGACCTCCAAAGGCCCTTCCAACTCTGTGATCCTGTATTCTGCAAACTGAGCCAATATCACAACCGATTTAACTGCGGAAGTAGATCTAGATCTAGGGTTAGACTAGATGACCTTCCATGCTCCCTTCCAATCCTTTCGTTCTATGTTTCTTGCCTATTGGACAATGGCATTTCTCAACCCGGGTTGACCAAACCGAGTGAAAAGGACAGAATAACACGAGTGGGGACCTTCACTTAACCCACCATAGCAAGAAAGGTTGTAAAATCAGGCAAGTTTCATTTAACAAACATAAATTTTGGGCTTCACTGCGGTCGTAACTTGAGGACGACCTGCATGGTATGCCTCTACTTGCATTATTGTGCAGAATAATGAAACGCGGCCAGAAGGAAATCGAATTGTTTAAATCGACAGTTTGCAGAAAACAGCAAAGCTGAGCAGTTTGATTTTTTAAAAAAAAAAAATAGCTTTTTTAAAAAAAAAAAATAGGAAGCTTTATATGGAGTTTTTGTGGCCAGGAGAAAGGAGTGAATTTATGGATCCTGGGATTAGAAAGGATTAAAGAGGAAGTGGAAAGAATAAAATGACAACAGAACAGCAAAAGAACGGAGGAAGGAGAAAGAAAGGGGAAAAGAGATCAACAATGGCCTCCAATTTTTTCTAAGCAGCCTTAACTTTTGACTTTTTGACACAAACTCAATGCTACTATTAATTGAGGCTTAAGACCCAATTAATTACTAAGCACCAATATTAATACAGGTAAGTCCTTAAGTTACGACCACAACTGAGCCCGAAATTCCTGGTGCGAAGCGAAAACATTTGTTAAATGACTTTTGCTCCATTTTGTGACCTTTTTTTGCCACCGTTAAGTGAATCACTGCAGTTGTTAGCAACACAGACGTTAAGTGAATCTTCCCCACTGACTTTGCTTGTCAGAAGGTCGCAAAAGGAGATCACAGGACCCTGAGACCGTCGTAAATGTGAGTTGGTTGTCAAGCGTCTAAATTTGGATCGCAGGGGGGGGCGGGAATGTTGCAATTTTTGTAAGTGTGAAAAACAGCCGTAAGTCCCTTTTTTCGGTGCCGTCACAACTTTGGACGGTCACTACATGGAACTGTTGTAAGTCGAGGAATACCTATACTGGTATCATCCTTGCTTTCTTTTGCCACAGTCGTTCTACTGGTAGTTTTCAACTTTTGTAAGTCGAGGACTAGCTGTATTTAAAGTAAGGCAAATACCAACCATTTCCATAACAATGACAAACAGGAGACAAACTTAGTAAAAGAAATTAAAAAAAAAAAACTCAACCTGTTGTAGTCAGGCTTAAGAGTTTTTTTTTTTCCTGAAATCTCAGACTAGGAATAGTTAAAATATTCCCAGAATCCAGCCAGGATTAACAGAGAGAACGAAATTCAGCCGGCCTCACCTGTGATTATCTCCTTGCCATTTTCCAGCCATGGAAAGCAAGCATGCACCCCATAATTAAACCAGCATCTGGAGACCTACAGCTCAGGCAATTCTGCAGAGGTATTTACACCTGACACCCGCCTACCTGGCAGGAGACTTTGACAGGCCTCCCTAGCTTATCCGGGCCTTTACAGAGAAGGAAGGCAAACCTCGGCTTTTGTGCTTAATTCTGACTTTTCTTGAGATCTTAGTAAAGGAAAGTGCCTCTGAACTGCCTTGAGCCAACAGGTAGAGAGATTATTTAGTCCAGGGATCTCTACCCTTGGCCACTTTTAAGACTTGTGGACTTCAACTCCCAGAATTCCCCAGTGGGCATGGATGGACTCCAACTCCCACAATTCCCCAACCAGCATGCATGGACTTCAACTCCCAGAATTCCCCAGTCAGCCTGAGTGGCCTTCAACTCCCAGAATTCCCTAATCAACATGTGTGGCCTTCAACTCCCAGAATTCCCCAATCAGCCTGAGTGGCCTTCAACTCCCACAATTCCCTAATCAGCATGGGTAGCCTTCAACTCCCAGAATTCCCCAGTCAGCCTGAGCAGCCTTCAACTCCCACAATTCCCCAGCGGGCATGGATGGACTTCAACATCCAGAATTCCCCAGCCGATGTGGGTGGCCTTCAACGCCCAGATTTCAGTAACCCGCATGCTGATTCACTCCCAGACTCCCAGAATGGTCCCTTCAAACCGAGTCAGCCTGAGTCGCCTTCAAATCCAGAATTCACCAGTCAGCATGCATGGACTTCAACTCCCAGAATTCCCATGCTGGCAGGGAGGAATTCTGGGAGTTGAAGTCCGCAAGTCTTAAAGTTGCCAAGATTGGAGGCTCCCAATTTAGTCCATTTCCCAATTTCGGATGCAACAAATGCTCAGGGCCTCTTACAGTGCCCAAAACCCACTGAAATTCACAAATGCCATACAGGCCGTTCTCGATCTCCAACCATTTTTCACTTACAACCACTGAGGCCTCCCCCTTGGTCACATGATCAAAATTTGGGTACTTGGCAACTGATTCATACTTAGGACGGTTGCAGCATCCTGGGGGGGGGTGTTACATGGTCCCCTTTTGCGACTTTCTTGCAGGCAAAAGCCAGATTCACTTAACAACTGGGTTACTAACTTATCCACTGCAGTGATTCCCTTAACACCCGTGGCAAGAAAAGTCGTAAAATGGGACCGAACTCACTTAGTAACAAACGTTTTGGGCTCAGTTGTGTAACAAACCCAGGGAGTCGTCCGAGTCCTACTTAAATCTCTCATTTTCCTTACGTTCATGCACAAAATTTTTAATAAAGAGACGGAAGCTTAAAGCGTTCAGCAGCTAAGTCTTGCAAAATGCCTAAAAAACCAATTCCATTACATTCCGTTGGTCGGCTTTAAAGAGATAACATAATCCCTCATTATCAGCCCAGCCAGAAAAACTTAAATGTTTCTCCTTAAAAAGGCCTTTGGTGCCTATTTCATCATATTCCACCTGAGTCAACAACGATCACCTGCCAGCTCTTAATCAAGAATGCTACAGGATGAAAGCTTCTCCCAAAAATGAAATTCTTGTACTCCACATCGATTTAATAAATATTGACGAAGCCAACCTGCAAGGAAAGAATACATCTGCTCCTGTTCTAATAATGTAATCAGTTTTCTAAAATAGTTTTTACTGTTAATAAATTTTACTCATCTAATTTTTTTTTTTTTAAAATTGTATTTCTTCCCTGCTTTTAAAGAGAGAAAAATAAAGATGAGTTAGCGTGCTATGCCACTGTTTTGGCATGCAGAAATCTTCCCTTGCTGTGTTTACAAGGCTAGGATCCCCTGGTGCCTACCAGCATCCATCGGTATTCATCTGGCTAGCGCCCTGTCAGTGTGTGAGAGTTGAGGGCTGTTTGGAAACTGAAAGAGTATTTGCGTGTGAGCAAGGAGACAGCAAGGAGCATGGGCGTGGCTTAGCTCAACTGTTTTGTACTAAAGCTGCTTGGTGCTGTGAAACTGAAACCGAAACTCCTCTCCTCTGTTTGTGTTTTGCATTTGGAAGAGATTTCTTTCCAGGTGGGGAGTAGAACTCCTTAGCATCAGAATAATAATAATAATAATAATAATAATAATAATAATAATAATAATAATAATAATAATAATAATAATATAGGAAATACTCTAAATGCTCTGATGGCCATTTCAAAAATCCTTTCTTAGTGAGCACCTAGAAGCCAAGAGGAACATAGGTGCCAAATTTCAAGTTTGTAGGCTTTATGGTTCTGGAGATTTTGTGATGATGTGTTAGGGCTGTTTTGCTTTTATATAGTATTATATGTATAAATTAACCCAACTTCCAAGAATCCACCCCATTTGGGAGGAAAAAAAAATAGATATGTTTGTTTAGTTCTCTCTTCGGGAGAATTCAACCTTTGGCAATGCATTTGGGCAATGTTAGTTTTCTGCAGGCTTCCAAACCAGAAACAAATGACACATTATTTCTCTGGAACTCTTGTAGAAAACGGAAAAAGTAGACTACACACAATCTTTGCAAAGGCCAAGGAAAACACAGAAGATGGGGAAAATAAATAAAATAAAAGGCCCAGGGCAAAAGTTATACCGGTAAGTCCTCGATTTACGACCCCAACAGACCCCCCCAAAATTTCTGTTAAATGAGACATTGGTCAAGCCAGCTTTGTCCCGCTTTACCCCCTTTCTGGCCACCGTTGCTAAGTGAAGCCCCGCAGATGTGAAGTTAGACACACGGTCATTGAATGAATCCGGTTGCCAAAGGGGAACCACATGGGCACGGCGAACATCATTAAGTCTAAGTCCAAGCTTGAGCTGATATACTGTAAGAAGGATAAGCTGGAGCTGATTTTATCCAGGGTATTTTACAGAAGCTTCTCTCCCAATCTCTGCATAAAACAGAATAGAATGCAGAAGCAAAGAATAACAGAGTTGAAAGGGACCTTGTAGGTCATCTAGTCCAACCCCTTGCCCGAGCAGGAGACCCTACACCATTTCTGACAAATTAGACACATCTAGTTCCCTCAGTCGTTCATCATCGTAGTCAAGGATTAAATAGCAGGTAATTCATTGCAAAAAGCAAAACGAAAACAAACTAAGCTCTGTCACCTTAAACAACCTTCTCCCTCTTAATCGTGGTTTGCTTTTTTGTTTTGTTTTTGCAGCGACAGAGAGAAGCAAACCGAAACCAGACAATCACAAAACTGCAAGGGGGGTTTGGTGTTAGCAACACGAGGGCAAAGGCCTCGCAAACGCTACAGAGACGGGTTCACCGAGAGGAGATCCCAGCTTCAAGGCACGTGATCTAATCCGGATCTAATCCACATGGCAGTGCACGGATGGGAAAATCTGCCCCATACGCTTCCACCCGGGGTGGGATTTAACCGGTGTTACTACTGGTTCAGTGACTATGTTTTCCCCTGATCCCGGGACACTGCAACCGTCGTAAGTGTGAGTCAGTCGCCAAGCATCCGAATTTTGTTCCCAACAAGGATGTTGCCATGGTTGTAAAAGTGTGAAAAAACAGTCGTGAGTCACTTTTTTTTCCAGTGCTGTTGTAACTTTGAATGGTCACTAAACCAATAGTTGTAAGTTGAGGATTCTCTGGACCTGTTTAATTGGTCCCAGGCTAGTCTTCCAATCCATTTTCTCTCCTTTAACCTGGTTTCTGTATAAACCCACATATAAATCCACATCTCCTTACGATACCTTACTCCAAACTCTGTCCAGATGCTTTAATTACCTGTAATCAAACTTTGGTGAAAAAAATTTAAAGGAAAAAGGCCTTGATGAACAGCCAAGAGAGAGAGAGAGAGAAAAGACAAACTTCCTGCCTGGGTTATTAACCATGTTCCCCTACCTTACCCAGTAATACATTATTTGAGTTTCTGTTTGGAAAATTAGTCACAGAGCTATTTGGGATCAAGGTGTGTGACTTTCAACAATTGCGCAATTAAAAGTGGACCCTGGACAAGACTGGTGAATATAATGGTGCTTGAGATCCATAATGTTTTGCTGCTCCCAAATGATGTTATTAATATTAAACAGAAGCTCAAATGGCTCTGGGGCTTTAGAAATCAAACAGACAAGGTTGTGCCACAGAACAGCCCAGATTTAACCATTGTTAATTTTCCTGGCAGCATGGATGAATCAACTCCCAAAATTCTCCAGCAAGAAAGGGTGGACTTCAACGCCCAGAATCCCGCAGCCAGCATGGACGGACTTCAACTCCCAGAATCCCCTAGCAACCATGGACGGACTTCAACTCCCAGAATCCCCCAGCCAGCATGGATGGACTTCAGCTCCCAGAGTTCCCAGTCAGCATGGGTGGACTTCAACTCCCAGAATCCCTAGCAACCATGGACAGACTTCAACTCCCAGAATCCCCAGCCAGCATGAATGGCCTCCAACTCCCAGAATCCCCTAGCAACCATGGACGGACTTCAACTCCCAGAATCCTCCAGCCAGCATGGATGGACTTCAACTCCCAGAATCCCACAGACAGCATGGACAGACTTCAGCTCCCACTCAGCCTTCAACCCCAGAATCCCTAGCAACCATGCGGACTTCAGCATGGATGGATGGACTTCAACGCCCAGAATCCCGCAGCCAGAATGGACGGACTTCAAACTCCCAGAATCCCCTAGCAACCATGGACAGACTTCAACTCCCAGAATCCCTAGCCAGCATGGATGGCCTCCAACTCCCAGAATCCCCAGCAACCATGGACGGACTTCAACTCCCAGAAGCCCGCAGCCAGCATGGATGGCCTCCAACTCCCAGAATCCCCTAGCAACCATGGACGGACTTCAACTCCCAGAAGCCCGCAGCCAGCATGGATGGACTTCAACTCCCAGAATCCTCCAGCCAGCATGGATGGACTTCAACTCCCAGAATCCCACAGACAGCATGGACAGACTTCAACTCCCAGAATCCCGCAGACAGCATGGACTTCAACTCCCAGAATCTCCCAGCCAGCATGAATGGACTTCAACTCCCAGAATCCCCCAGCCAGCCATGGATGGAGCTAAAATCCACCCATCTTAAAATTGCCAAGGTAGAGAAAGTCGCTTTAAAGCCCAAAAACCAAACTTCACTGTAAAAACTGAAGTTGTTGTGTTTTTTTTTTTTTTGGAAAAAAAAATGAGGATTTTTAAAGCACCTTCCTTTTTCATGCACTTTCTTTTCTATAGCATCCAATTCTCTTTTTTAGAGAAAACTGTCTACCCCTAAAAGGATAGCACTCTTCCAATATTTGAGGGGCTGCCCCAAAGAAGAGGGGGGCCCATCTATTCTCCAAAGCCCCTGAAGGCAGGACAAGAAACAAGGGATGGAAATTAATCAAGGAGAGAAGCAACCTGGAATTAAGGAGAAACTTCCTAAAAGTGAGAACAATTAACCAGTGGAACTACTTGCCACCAGAAGTTGTGGGTACTTCATCCTTGAAGGCTTTTAGGAAGAGATTAGACACCCAGTTGTCTGAAATGGTATGGGGTCTCCTGCTTGAGAAGGGGGTTGGACTAGAAGACCTCTGAGGTCCCTTCCAACTCTATTCTGATTGAAAAACTGCCAGTAACAATCTGGTGGTTTTAATTGTCTTTTTGGCTCCCCTATTTCCCCCACCCCCATAAAAACCCCACCCAGGAAGGAAGACAGGATGTGCAGGAGCAGCCATATATCAAAATAAAATACCGCCTTCCCCTAAAAATAGAAGCATTTCCAATCTGGAGGGCTTAATTATTTTTTCCTTGGGGAAAGAGGCCAATTGTCCATATGGCTGAGCCGTGAAATCCTCTTTTTGCAACCAAGAGGTAGGAGAAAAAGAAGGAGAAGAGTGGATTTTCTGACAAAACTGGGGGAAACATCGCCCAGCGTGGGAATCTACGGCCCGGGAGATCCAGGCAGCGAGGTTTGTGGATCTGGGGAATAAAAAGTCTCCTAAATCCAGGAAGTCCTCGACTTAGAACAGTTCATTTAGTGACACAAAATTGACTTACATGACTGTTTTTCACACTTAGGACCCCATGTCAGAAATGGTGTAGAGCCGTGAGGGCGAACCTTTGGCGGGCGTACCACAGGCGGGGCACGCAGAGCCACTTGGAGGGGGCAAACTTATCTCACTGCGCATGTGCGCGCCTCACAACTGGTTTTCCGGCCTCCCAGGGGCTTGAGGAAAGCCTCTGCAGCCTTTGCAGGCCGAAAAATAGGCCTGTTTCATCACTTCTTGTATTTCCGGAAATACCGGATGTGATAAAAACGGGCCCATTTTTCGGCCTGCAAAGCCTGCGGAGGCTTCCCTCAAGTCTCTGGGAGGCCGAAAATCAGCTGGGAGGCACAGTACAGATAAGGGGACAGCGGGGTGAGGGGGGAGATTGTGCGTCCATGCTCAGGGGGCGTGAGGGGGGGCGTGCATTGCCTTCTGGGTGCTGGCACAATTTTTGGCACAGGAGCCCAAAAAGGTTAGCCACCACTGGTGTAGGGTCTCCTGCCTTGGCAGGGGGTTGGACTAGATGACCTACAAGGTCCCTTCCAACTCTGATTATTTGGTATCTGTTATGGTCATGCGATCACAATTCAGAGGCTTGGCAACTGGCAGGTACTTACGACTGTTTTTTACACTTATGAATGTTGCATCGTTCCCTATGGTCACCTGATCCAAATTCCGACCATTGGCAAGGGACTCGTACTTACGATGGTCGCAGTGTCGCCGGGGTCATGGGATCCCCTTTTGCAACCTTCTGACAAGCAATGTCAATGGGTGGGTGGGAGCCGGATTCACTTAATGACCGGGTTACTTCCTTAACAACACAGTGATTTCTTTAATGACTGCGGCCAGAAAGATCATAAAATGGGGCAAAACGTCACTTCACCGCCATCATAGCAATGGATATTTTGGGCTCAAACTCTGGTCGTATACCGAGGATGCATGCCGAGCACCCAAACCGTGATCACGGGGGACACCGCGATGGTCGTAAGTACGAGGATCCATCGTCAATTGCCTTTTCTTTTCTCCAGCACCGCTGTAGCTTTGAGCGGTCATTAAATGAATAGTCGTAAATCAAGGACTTCCTGAATGCAACAGATGACCATTTTAGCTTGAAGATTCCCCCAACATTTTTTTTCCCAGTAGCCAACTGTCACTGCAACTTGCAAGGAATGGATTAAGATATTGAAGAGGCTGTCAGCTGCACTTTTCCAGTATATTCTTCTTAATTAGCCTGATAAGGCTTCATTAATCTTGCTCAGGATTCCTGGAAGCAGCTAATTTAGGTTTTATCCCTTCACAAACACACACATACACCTTTCTTTTTTTTCTTAGAAACCAGATTGTTCTTAAACTCTGGGGAGGGAGAATGGAATAGGAATGAATATAGAATAGAATGGAAAATAGAAAAAGAATAGAAAATAGAATTGAATAGAAATATAGCAGAGAATAGAAGATAGAATAAAATTGAATATAGAATATAGAATATAATGGAATAGAATATGAACACAAGAGAATATAGAACGTAGAATCGAAGATAGAAGAAAGAATAGAGAATATAAAATAGAGAATAGAATATAGAATAGAATAAGGAATAGAATAGAATATAGAACAGAATAGAATAAGGAATAGGATAGAATATAGAATTCACAGTCTTCTAGTGATTGGCTCAAAGTAATTCAGCCAGTTTTCATGGCTAAGGCAGGACTAGAACTCACTGTCTCTTGGTGAAGTCCCAGTCATCCAGCTGGTTTCATGGTTAAGGCGAGACTAGAACTCTCCATCTCCTGGTGATTTGACTCAAGACAAGACTGGAACTCACAGTCTCCTAATTTCTAACCTGGTGCCTTAACTGCTGGACCAAACTGCCTCTCCAAATGAAATCTTATTTAATTCAGATATCTAGGCACCTGGATCTCTGAAGCAAAATGTTTCTTTTCTGCAATTTCCAGCATATTGCCTACCATATGGAAGCATTCAAAGCCTTTCCTGTTTTCCAAGATATCCAGGGTTTGTCTGGCTGAGACTGATAAAGCTATCAACTCTTCCTGTTCTCTGCTGTCCTTCAGCTATTTTAATAATAATAATAATAATAAAATAATAAAATAATATAATAATAATAATAATAATAATAATATAATAATAATAATAATAATAATAATAATAATAATAATAATAATAATAATAATAATAATAATAATAATCATCCTTACTAAGCTCAGCTCAGGGTCTAATAATGCAATATTCTGCATTGTTCCATTGAAATGAAAATAATTGGCCAACAACAATGGGAAAAACGCTGCTAAATCACCCCGGATTCACCTATTATTTCTTCACATTTGCTCAAAGAAATGGGATTTATCCTAGAATTTATCAAAGTAGCTTTTCTTTACCATTGTATGCCATCTTTAAAAAGCATTCCCGATATTCCTTAATTTTGGCTGGAATTGTTTTCAGTAATTTTGCCTGTGCCAATTGGGTCACCATAAAGTCGTAGGGGATAATTGCTGCTTTTAAAATAAAAAATTAAAAAAAACAATCCAAATTCTGAATCTTTGGGACTTTTTTTCCATATTTTTGCACCGCTGAATGCAGGCAGTCCTCGACGTACGACCCCAATTGAGCCGAAAATTTCCGTTGTTAAGCGAGACATTTGTTAAAAGGGAATTTTTTTTCCGACTTTTCTTGCCGCAGTTGGTTAAAGGAATCGCTGCAATTGTTCACTTAGCAACATGGCCGTTCAGTGAACCTGGCTTCCCCATTGACTTCGCTTATCAGAATGGTCTACGGTCTCCTGCATGAGCAAGGGGTTTGGACTAGATGGCCTCTGGGATCCCTTTCCAGCTCAATTCTGATTGATGGATTAATTCTTCAGTTCTGGCCGATTCCTGAATGCAAGACTCACTTTCCTGAAAGTGACAATATCTATATTCTGTATTCTATATTCAAGGTGTGCTGGTTGTACCTTTAAAGCCCTTCGTGGCTTGGGTCCGGGTTATCTGAGGGACCGTCTCTTGCCAGTGACATCTACCCGACCCTCCAGAGCGGGGAGGGAGGGGATGCTGCGGGTCCCACCCCTGAGGGAGATGCACCTGGTGGGACCCAGAAGAAGGGCCTTCTCCGTGGTGGCTCCCTCTCTCTGGAACCTCATTCCCCCCGAGATTAGAACGGCCCCCTCATTAATACTATTCCGAAAGGCACTGAAGGCCTGGTTTTGCCAGCGGGCCTGGGGAACCCAGAGCGGGATGGCACCCATCAGATGGCTAGTGTGACCCGCTGTCGTTGGGGTGGGAGGATGGGAGTTGGTTTTTTATTTTTTGGGATGTTTTTGGTTTTGTTTTGTTTTCCCAAATTTTGTTCTATTGCACTTTACTAATTTGATTCTTTTTGTTAGGGTTTTTTTTTATTGTTTTTATTTTTATTTTTTGTTTTAAATATGGCTTTACGTTGTGTTGTTCTAAATCTATTTGCAGGTATATTGTGAGTTTTATATTATTATTATCTCTTTTATTCATTAAACATGAAAGTCAGTCAATTGAACATTTAAAAATATATCACAAATACCAGTGACTGGTGCTAATGGTTGATAAGGGTATCAAATTATTATTATTATTATTATTATTATTATTATTATTATTATTATTATTATTATTATTACTATTACTATTATTATTATTATATGAAACTCAACTGAACATTTAAAAATGTATCACAAAATATCATTGACTGGTGCTGATGATTGATTCAGGTTGCTGCCAGCATCTTAGGTATTAATCTTCTATTATTATTATTATTATTATTATTATTATTATTATTAATGAAACTCAACTGAACATTTAAAAATATATCACAAAATATCATTGACTGGTGCTGATGATTGATTCGGGTTGCTGCCAGCATCTTAGGTATTAATCTTCTATTATTATTATTATTATTATTATTATTATTATTATTATTATTATTATTATTATTATTATTATCATCATCATCATCATCATCTTAGATAGCTGCCCATCTCACTGAAGGCAACTTTAGTTGTGCACAACAAGGAGAGAAAACCACAATGTAGAAACTACACATATAAAATGTAAAAAAAAAAATCCATTATTAATCTAAAGCCTAAAACCCAAAGATACGAACCCTAAGTGGCAAGAGGCATCAAAAAATGGTCAGCTTAACAATAGAACCATCTCAGGTACCGTAGGTATTATAAATTGTGAGAGATTTATAAGGAATAATATAGGAAACATTGATTTTAGTTTAAACGAACATGTACCATGGCATCAGGGTGAGATCAAGGCAGAAACAGATCTACTGCTCATTTCAGCTTAAACAGGGATCGATGATCTATTGGGGGAACGAAAGTTGGGATATTAAAACCACAAATTTGTATTTTGTCCGGCTTAGGAGCTCCGCCTTCAATCAGTTTGATAAGGGAGCATTTATTAGTAAGAATTACCCACTATATTTTATTTTATTCTATTCTATTCTATATTCTATTCTATATTCTATTCTATATTTTATTTTATTCTATTCTATATTCTATTCTATATTCATTCAGCCGAATTATCCAATCGAAGGGGTTGCTGGCATCCATATGAACTTTATTTAGAATTTTATGTAGGCTACAAAGTTTTAAGGCACTAGATTTTGCACAGGTCTAACATCTTAATATCACATTTTCGAATAGTCAGAAGACCTAAATATGTGGGATACATATTGTATCCCACATATTTCTACCCTTTGACTATACTATTATACCCTTTGACTATACTATACTATTAAGTGTTATACCTATGATTCTTGACGAATGCATTTTTATGAACACTGAGAGCATTTGCACCAAAACAAATTCCTTGTGTGTCCAATCACACTTGGCCAATAAAGAATTCTATTCTCTTCTCTCTTCTATTCTATTCTCTCTTCTATTCTCTATTTTATTTTATTCTATTCTATATTCTATTCTCTATTCTATTCTCTATTTTATTTTATTCTATTCTACTATTCTATATTCTATTCTATATTCTATATTCTATTCTATATTTTATTTTATTCTATTCTATATTCTATTCTATATTCTATTCTATATTTTATTCTGTTCTATATTCTATTCTATTCTATATTCTATTCTCTATTCTATTCTATATTTTATTTTATTTTATTCTATTCTATATTCTATTCTATATTCTATTCTATATTCTATTCTATATTCTATTCCATATTCTATTCTATATTCTATTCTATATTCTATTCTATTCTCTCTTCTATTCTCTCTTCTCTCTTCTATTCTATCTCTCTTCTATTCTATATTTTATTTTATTCTATTCTATATTCTATATTCTATTCTATATTCTATTCTATTCTCAATTCTATTTTATTCTATATTTCTCTTCTCTCCTCTCATTCTATTCTATTATTTATCTCTTGTTTTCCCCCCACCTTGTCTAACAATGATTTCCATTATAAGCCATTTGCTAACAGATAATACCAGTTATCAAGTTTAGAAGGCATCAGGCAGTCCTTGACTTACGAACACAATCAAGACCATAATCACAACCAACTTCCATAACCAAGCAGTGCAGTCATGAAGTAAATCACCATAGGACCACACACGTTTTACCACCTTTGGTGCTGCCGTCATTGAACACATCCTACGGTTGTTAAAGGCAGCTTTTCCCAAGGACTTATCAGAAGTCAGATGGAAACTTGGGTGTGTAGCCTTGCATGGGGTGGGGGGGGGACACAAGTACCTACACAATCATGAGAACCTCCCCCCCTGCATCTGTACAAGTTACCCTGTACTTACGATAGTTCATTTAGTGACTGCTCGAAGTTACAACGGCACTGAAAAAAAGGACCATTTTTCACACGACTGTTGTGGCATCCCCATAGTCACGTGATCAAAATCTAGATGCTAATTAAGCAACGGACTCATAGTTATGACGGTTGCCATATATCAGGGTCACGTGATCCCCCTTTGCGACCTTCTAACCAGCAAAGCCAACCGGAGAAGCTAGATTCACTTAACGACCGTGGGACTAACTTACAACAGCGGCAACTCATTTTAACAACGGTGGTCAGAAAGGTCGTAAAAACAGGTCCAAACTCACTTAACGAATGTCTCGCTTAAGGACAGGGAGGTTGGTTTATTGAAGGGAAAAAAGAAAAAACCCCACCAATTTTAGTTTTCGATTAAACTAAACTTTGGGGTTTTTGTTTTTTTTCAATAAACCAACCTTTCTGTTAAAGCAAACTAAAAAAAATTTTGAACCAAGAACAGAAGGGTTGAGCTGAATTGTGGCCGTAAGTCAATCCTACCAGTATAGGATTGCAAGGAAATATATATTACTCCAGGGAGGACTGAGGGCAGCACTTTGAATGAAAGAGGGATTTCAATTCAATCCATGGAAAAAAACTCGGGGAGGGGAGGGGTTTAATTTTGGATACTCATTGGATCTGCAAATCCTGGGTCCTTAAGAGCTTAGTGACTTTTCTTGCAACTGGACTGGCGTGGCACTTAATAACCTGTTTCCCCCCAAAATACGACCTACTCTGAAAGTAAGTTCTAGCTTGATTTTTACACGTGCACCCAATATAAGCCCTACCCCCCCCAAATAAGCCCTAATTAGGACCCCACCCACTGCAGAGTGGACGGGTATAAATTAAGCTAGGATGGGAATGGGTGGAGCTGCCTTACTACTTACAGTTTTAGCCAGGCCTCGCACACCCCGACACCTGCCTTGCCAGCCCATTTCTTCTGCCTCCGGCAAGGCTGGCCAGGCTTTCATCTGAAGGCCTCTGGAGCTGATTAGAAAGCTCTGGATCGATCCTGAGCTCTATTATCGGCTGCAGAGGCCTTCATGAAAGCCTTGCCGGTCGCAGAAGTAGTTCCTGAAGGCCTCTGGTAGCGAAAAGGAGGCCGGGGACGATGTGCGCAAGTGAGGTTAGTCAGTGGATGACGTCCCCCCAAAATAAGACCTGGTGCCTTTTTTGGGTGGCAAAAAAAATATAAGACAGGGTCTTATTTTCGGGAAAACATGGTATCTCATTTAACGCTGAAACAACATGTCCTTTTGCACCCAGAACAATTCCTAGAAGTAGTTTCAAAATTCTCGCACTGGAAAGAAAAATAATAATTTGGAGCTCAATAGATCCACAAAGAGTTTGCACATATTAAACCATCATGAAATGTAACAACTATCTAATGCGTGTGAACCTAGCCATTATTCTTCACCCCCACAAACCAGGGTTTCAACCAGCTCCGTATGACTTTGTTCTGACTTTGTTTAAACCGACTTTGTTTAAGCTCTTAAGGGGGGAGAAAAGATGCAGATTTTTGGAGCCGCTGAAATTCAGAACCAAACTGAATTCAGCCATCCAGGTTAGACACAATATTAAATGCAGCTGAGCAGAAGACCACAGCCAAGGCTCAACTATCTTAACCATGGTTTATTAATAAGCCACACATCCAGGGCCCAAACACAGTCTGTACACACGCAACGTCAGTATCCTAATCACCCTTTACACACCAAGGTGAAAGTAATTGTACAACTCGGCAGTATTGTTGGCAACACAACACAAAGGCCTTGCCCCGAAAATACAATTTCTTTTATGTTTTTCTGGTTTTTTTACTTTTAACTTTTTACATTGTTCTCCTTTTTAACTTTACTTTTTTTTTTTTTTTTTTGCTATCCTGTCTTTCTCACCCAAGATGGATTTATTTTTTATTCCCCCCAATATCAGCTCAGTGCTGTCACTTTAAAAAGAGGGTTTTTTTCCAAAAAGTTGTTAATTTTTTTAATTTTTACACATCTCTTTACATGAGCAATGTGGTTCCAGATTACAACACTTTTACATAATCATACTTTCATTTCCACCAATCTTATATAATACAATATCATCTCATATCATTATCCATTTTGCTTATCTTTAAATAAATTTCCATTTTATATTTCAATTCATTAATTCAATATCAATATCATTTCATCCAAATATAGACTCCCAGTTCTTTATTCCCTATTATTTCCATTTTTAGCTTACCACCTGTTTTATTTTACATTATACATCATTCTTGTCCTTAATTTTCCTCTAAGCCAATTATATAATAAACAATCTAAAGAAAAGCAAGAATAAAACAAAACCAATATACAGTATTTAATAATTCATTCCCCAACTATAAGCATATTAACATTAAGTAATCAGCTGTATATTTTAAGACATGTATATTTTAAGGTATCCCTCACCCCTAGAATTGCTGGAATGACTTCCTAATATATCTCATTTCATCTTAACTTTTCTACTTTGAAAAGAGTTTTAATGTGGAATTATCTTTTAATATACCTTGGCAGCTTAGATGGTGGGTGGGGAATTCTGGGAGTTGAAGTCCACCCATCTTCCAAGCGGCCAAGGTTTAAAAAAAAAAACACAGAAATTGTGCAACATCATCCACTACTACTATCCTGACCTTAAGAGATGATTTCCTGGTTTTTCCCCCCCATAATCCTAGAATTGAAAAGCCAGGTTCACTGCTGCAACTGTGCAATTATCCCACCTATTTAATTCTCCTCCAAACAAGGGGGGGGAGGGGGGAAATAAAAGAGCTAAGCAGGCAGTTTTCCTGGCTTCCTGGAAAACTTTGTAGGAACAAGCTGTTATTTAATTTTGACCCTCAAGGCTGTCATTAAAGAGCCAGAAAGGAGGAGAAGAAAAAAAAATAAAATAAAAACAAAAAATAACATTTGCAGCCTTTTTTTACTTTCTGCCTGTAACCAGGTGTAATATATTAACTAACCAGCACAAACAAGAGAAACCAAACCATGGTTTATTATACAACAGATAGTACAATTCCAGCCCAGGGATTGGCAGGTTGGAAGTTGGGGGCACTTTGAGCCCCAAAACACAACAACAACAACGCAACCTCACTTTCTCTTTCCAGCAATCTCCCCCCCCGCCACTTAAAAAACCCAAGGAAGCCCCGCAGTCCCAATCTCTTTGCGAAGCCATTCCAAAGAGGCAAGGACTACAACTCCCATCCGTCCCAGCTGGGGGAGCATGGGGAGTCGAAGTCTCCCCTTTTGCAGAGGGGGGCTCGGTGTTTCCTCCCCCCCATTCTCTGTCTGAACTCGGGTCTCCCTTTACAGACGTTTCCCGACCCCTAAAACTCGGCAACCAGCCCCGGGGGCGCCTTTTGCAACCGGGCGCCCGCGGGCGCCAACTTGGGCGCTCCGCTAAAAAGTCCGGGAAAAGACACCCCCCACCCCCAAACCGGGGTGCAATCCTTCAAAGGGGCTCTCCAAAGGTCCTGTAGCCCCACCTACCCAAAAACCTTCCACCTGGCCCTACCTCCGCTGCAAGGCACAGGAGCCATCCCAGGCTGGTTGCCCCCACCCCCGGTCAGTTGGCTACCCGAGGGGCGCTTGGGCTGGGAGAAGCCCCCGGGGGCTTGCACCGAGCCGAGCCTCCCCTTCCCCTTCCCGCGTGGCTAGGAAACTCCCGTGACCTTCTTCCCCGCGGAGGCTTACCTGGTGCGCGGAGAGCCGGACTCCGCCCGCCCTCTCTCTCTCTCTCTCCGGCCGCTTGTGTAACCCCGGCGGGCCGGGCAAGCAAGGAAGCCGGCTGGGAGCGGTGGAAAGAGCCCGGCGGGCGAAGGAGTAGCGTGCAAAAGAGCAAACCGGTTGCAAGGCGGAGGAACCGGCGGTGCTTTCTCTCTCTCTCTCTCTCTCTCCGGCGGGGCTCCCGGGGACGCTGGGCGGCCGGTTGCGGGCAGCTCGCCTGGCCGCTTCTGCTCCGCGCAGGGAAGAAGGGAAGGGAAGGGAAGGCGAGGCGGAGCTACCCGCAGGAGGGACCCGCCCAAGCGACGCAGCCGCCCGCCCGGAGGAGCCTTCCCCGCGGTTGCCGGGCGAGGCTTCAAGCTCCGGCTCCGGCGCCCGGACGGAGGGTCGAAAGCGGAGCCGCTCGGCGGGACCCGCCCGCCTTTCGGCTGGAGCGCAGAAGGGGGAAGACGCCGGCCCGGCCTCGCCTCTTGTCCCAACCCGGCTGGGGTGGAGGGTCTGGCTCGGTCGAAGGGTCTTGGGTTGCCCGCGGCCCCCGGGCTCCCCTCCACTAGCCCGCCCAGGAAGCCGAGAGATCTGGGACGGGATGGCAGAGACCCCTTGGAAGGCGCCTCTACAACTGGGAAAAGAGAGAGGGAGGGAGAGAGGAGGGATGGATGGGTGGTGGAAAGACAGGAGAGGTTGGTAGGAGAAATAGGCGAGAGAGAGAGAGAGAGAGAGGATAAATACATGGTTGATACATAGGAGAGGGATAGAGAGATGATAGAAGGAAGGAGAGATTGGAGGGGAGTAGGAGAAACAGGTGTGAGAGAGAGTAGAAATAGAAAGGGATGATAAATAGATGGTTGATACATAGGAGAGGGATAGAGAGATGATAGAAGGAAGGAGAGATTGGAGGGGAGTAGGAGAAACAGGTGTGTGAGAGAGAGTAGAAATAGAAAGGGATGATAAATAGATGGTTGATACATAGGAGAGGGATAGAGAGAAAGATGATGGAAGGAGATAAGAGGAGAGGTTGGTAGGAGAAATAGGCAAGAGAGAGAGAGAGAAAAAAAATAGAACTAGAGAGATAGAAAGGGATGATAAATAGAGGGTTGATACATAGGAGAGAGGGATAGAGAGAAAGATGATAGAAGGAAGGAGATAAGAGGAGAGGGGAGTAGGAGAAACAGGTGAGAGAGAGAGGAAGAAAGAGAGAGAGAGAGAAGAAATAGGGATGATAAATTGATAGTTGATACATAGGAGAGAGATAGAGAGAAAGATGATAGAAGGAAGGAGAGATTGGAGGGGAGTAGGAGAAACAGGTGTGTGAGAGAGAGTAGAAATAGGAAAGGATGATAAATAGAGGGTTGATACATAGGAGAGAGGGATAGAGAGAAAGATGATAGAAGGAAGGAGATAAGAGGAGAGGGGAGTAGGAGAAACAGGTGAGAGAGAGAAGAAAGGGATGATAAATTGATAGTTGATACATAGGAGAGAGATAGAGAGAAGATGATAGAAGGAAGGAGAGATTGAGGGGAGTAGGAGAAACAGGTGTGTGAGAGAGAGTAGAAATAGAAAGGGATGATAAATAGAGGGTTGATACATAGGAGAGAGGGATAGAGAGAAAGATGATAGAAGGAAGGAGATAAGAGGAGAGGGGAGTAGGAGAAACAGGTGAGAGAGAGAGGAAGAAAGAGAGAGAGAGAGAGAAGAAATAGGGATGATAAATTGATAGTTGATACATAGGAGAGAGATAGAGAGAAAGATGATAGAAGGAAGGAGAGATTGGAGGGGAGTAGGAGAAACAGGTGTGTGAGAGAGAGTAGAAATAGAAAGGGATGATAAATAGAGGGTTGATACATAGGAGAGAGGGATAGAGAGAAAGATGATAGAAGGAAGGAGATAAGAGGAGAGGGGAGTAGGAGAAACAGGTGAGAGAGAGAGGAAGAAAGAGAGAGAGAGAAGAAAGATGATAAATTGATAGTTGATACATAGAGAGATAGAAAGAGATGATAGAAGAAAGGAGAGATAAGAGAAGAGAGATATCTGATGGATGGAGAGAGAGAGAGACAATAGAGATGAGAGATGAAAGGTGGATGAAAGGAGATAAGAGGAGAGAGAGATATGATGGATGGAGAGAGAGAGACAATAGAGATGAGAGAGAGATGAAAGGAAAGATAGATGGATGAAAGCAGATAAGAGGAGAGAGATATATGATGGATGGAGAGAGACAGACAATAGAGACAGATGAGAGATAGATGGATGAAAGATAGATGGATGAAAGGAAAGAAATAGATGATAAAGATAATAGATGATAGAGATGGATGCATAGGTGTAGATAGTGAGGGATAGATAGATAGGATAGATAGGTAGGTAGATAGGTAGATATTGATGGGTGGGTGGATAGATGGACGGATGGACGGACAGATATAGATACTCAGGGATGATGGGATAGATATAGGTGGGTGGGTGAATGGATGGATAGATGTAGATACTGAGAGATAGATAGATATGGAGAGGAGGGAAGGATGGAGAAAGAAAGACGCAATAATAGAGCAATGAAATGAAAGAGATGGATGAAAGGAGATAAGAGAAATAGATAGATAGATAGATAGATAGATAGATAGATAGATAGATAGATAGATAGATAGATAGATACCCTGTTTCTCCAATAATACGGCCTCCCCCAATAGGAAGTCCCAGCATGTTTTATAGGCATGAAATGAAGCCCCTCCCCCCAAATTAAGGCCTATATTAAAACATGCGAAATGGGGGGGGAATGGTGGGGGGGCTTGCCGTTAGGAAGTACTTTTGTGGCACACCCGGATATGGTGCTGCCTGCGTTGACCCCAATATGAAGTGCCCCACCAACGCCAAGGTCAACATCCAAGATGTCGTCGCTCGCCTGCCCGAAGATGCAAGGGGGGGGGAAATTAAGTCACCCCCGAAAAGACGACCTAGCCATTTTTTCGGGGCTCAAAAAAAAAAAAAAAAAGACCTGGCCTTATTATATGAGAAACACGTTAGATAGATAGAGGATAGAAATAGATGTTTAATAAATTATGGATAAAAGAGCGAGAGAAGAGAAAAAGAGAAATGACATAGCCAGACAGACTATATTTTGTATGTAGTTTTGTGCACAACAACTCAACCCACATCTACTCTATATGCATGTATCCACTTTTGGCCCTCCTGTCTCCTGGGCCATAGATTAACGCAAGCCAGGGCTGCATTCAATAATCTCCTTTACAAAATATAGTAAGTGCTCCCTCCCCCACATCCATCTAATTGATTTAAGGACGTATCTGTGTGCTGAGCCAGGAAAAATGCGGAGGGGATCAGATTTGCATAGGGAACAGGGGGAGAGAGAGAGAGATGCAACGATCAGAAATAAAAGTGGATATAAATCACGCTTTATGTGGAATAAGAAGGATTTGCACTCCCCCCACACACACACTTTTTGCCAAAGGCAGCCCTTCCGTTTCATTGATTAAATTGATTAAATTTCAGGTTTTCCTCAAGGGCTTTTAATTGTGTTGAGTTTTCTAAAAAGCAAAAAATAAATAAATTCTGCCTGGGAAATCCGGATGTTTCCATCTGAACTCATTTGTCCTGAATGCAATAAACCAGCATCGAGCTTGTTCCCTATTTATTTCAGCCACATTATAGAGAGTCCTCGACTTAACAACTGCAACTGAGCCCCAAACTTCTTAGTTAAGTGAGTTTGGCCCCATTTTACGACTTTTCTCATCACAGTCATTAAGTGAATCATTACAGTTCAGTTAGTGACACGGTTGTTAAGTGAGGCTGGCTTTCCCTTTGGACTTTGCTTGCCAGAAGGTCGCAAAAAGGGGTCCTGTGACACACACACACACACACCCGGGACCATCCTAAATATGAGTCAGTTGCCAAGCGTCCAAATTTTGGATCATGGCAAATCCTGCAAGTGTGAAAAATGTTCGTAGGTCCCTTTTCCCCCCCAGTTCTGTTGTAACTTAAAAGCGTCCACTCAACGAATGGTCATAAGACAAGAAATGCATTTAATAATAAATATTCTGATAAGAATATTAGACATCATACCCCTGGGTGTAACGGTGCATGTGAGGAGCAGTGACCCCCCCCGTTTCACACTAGGCTGCCAAAAGCTCACACTACCTTTGATTAAATCACACCCCTTCGGCCTATCCAACAGGGTTGCCATCGTGGGAAAAGTGAGAGGCATGGTATCATGCCCCTGTTGGAATCTGACTCTGAGGGAAAGGTGGAACAGCCGACGGAGTGGGAATGTGGCTCCAGTGGCTGTGGAGGAAACTGGGGAAGGGCACACGCCAGCTAGGCATTCAGAGGAAGACCTAGGCCCACCACCTCTTCATTCTTCATTCTAGGGCACGTAGGGAGGAACGGATAAGGGAGCAACATGGTTTACGGGGGAGGAAAGGGCCCTGATCCCCTTCATGGGCTACAGCTGGGAAGACTGTTTAAAAGGGCAAACTGCGCACAAAAAAAGTTGCTGGAAGCCAAGTGTGAAATTATTCTGCTTTGTCAAGTCTTATCTGATCAGGCGCCCTCCCAAGTGTGTGTGTTTTGTTATCTTTTGATGTCTTCAATCCCTTGTCTCGTTAATTGTTGCAGTTTGGTTTATGTTGGTTTTTATTTATAAACTATATGTACTTTGAGTTTGTCTGGAATTTCTTCCCTTTAAAAACTGTTCTTGGGAGAGTTTTTTTCTCCAGCTGGAGATAACTGGACATTGAGGGCCAAGTTGGAGGAATTAAAGGGACTTTACCTGTTTTTGTGACTTGGTTGCTTTTGTGCCATGCCCCTTTGGGTCGTCACACATGGGATCCCCCAAGGGCTGCACTTTTTGAGGTTAAAGCAAGCTCATAAATCAAACACACAAACAACAGCGTACATTTTCCCACGCTGGCCTGGGAGACTGCAAAATGCCGCCAAAACCAAAAGCGTCACAAATGAACACTTAATCACACCTTCAGAGGAAATCTGAGGGCAACCCTCCAATTGATGTCACCAGAAACTCCAGGCAGCGTTATGATTCATGTGTGCTTGATCCCTTTCAACAAACATGATCTGTTGCAACTCAGGGGGGAAAAAAAAACCAAACAAACCCTGAATTTGTCTATTCAAGGGCACCTTTCCGATCAACCATTTCCTGCTTTCTCTCTTTTTGCTGATTATCCATTATCCGTCAACTTCTCTTTTTGGCTGCCAAGTTTTTTGGCCGTCAATCAGATAGAAAGTCCCTACAGAGAGTGGTGAGGACAGTGGAGATTATGATAGTAAGCTCGCTTCCCGTCATTCAGGATGCTGCTTATAAGCGCTATGGACTTAGAACTGAAAGCTTGTTAGAGAAGACCCGCACACCCACTTCACAGTCTGTTTCTGTTGCTCCCCTCTGGGAGGAGTTTTTAAAGTGTCTATAACAAGACTTTCAGATTCTGTAAGAGCTTTATTCCCTTGTGCCATCCATCCAGTCAACTCACAAGATTCGTTTTTCTCGCCATGTCCATGTAAAGATCTGAACTAGACTGTGTTGTTTTTCTGTGTCACCTAATATATGTGGGTATGTGCATAATTTTGTTGTTATTTCTTTTGTCATGTTTATGTAGTGTATATTGGAGGTGGAGAGCCCCCGTGATGACCCAGGGTGGGATACAAAATAAACACAGTCACAAAAAAACCAGGTGAAGTCCCTTTTATTCCTTCACTTTGTTTCCAAGCTCCAAAAAACCTTGACTGGAGACAAAAAAACTCCCCCACAAGCAGTTACGAAAAGGAGGAAATGCCGTTTAAAACTAAAAATGCTTATAAATTATAAAGAGTAAACACAACACAAACCACACTGAAGCAATTAAGGGAACCAGGCAAGATAAGGGCTTGAAGACGTCCACAGATATCGGAACACACACTGGGAAGGACGCCAAACTCAGAGATATTTTCACGCATTGTTTCCAGCACTGGCCCATACGCATGTCTGTCCTCTTATGCAGTTGTCACAGCTGCAGCCCATGAAGGGGATCATGGCCCTTTCCTCCCCCGTAGACCATGCCATTCATGTTTCTCCCTTATCCTCTCCTCCCTGCGTGCCCTAGGATGGAGACGGAATGGGCCTGGGTCCTCCTCTGACTGCCCAGCCAGCCTCTGCCCTTCCCTAGCCTTCTCCACAACCTCCGGAGCCACACTTCCACTCCCTGTCGGCTGTTCTTCCTCTCCCTCAGAGTGAGACTCCACCAGGAATATGACACTTTCTGAGAGCTACATGCAATGAAATGTCATTTTAATGTATGCCGAAGAGCGTACATTCAAAGTGACAATAAAGTTATTCTATGTCTAAGTTAATTAGCTAAAAGTTCCTGGGCTTGTCAGTTGGAAAGCTGACAGTCGAGGTTCGAGACCTGAGCTCTGTAAGATGGGATGAGTTCCCGTTCCTTGCTCCAGGCTCCTGTCCATCTTGCGCAGTGATGGCGAACCTTTTTGTTGTGCTGTGCTTTTGAAAGCGCGCGCCAGCACCCACAATGCAATGCGCCTTGCCCCACTGCTCATGCATTGCACAGTGCCCCACCCCGCCCCCTTACCTGCACTGCACATGCGCATGCCTCCCAGCTGATTTTCGGCCTCCCAGAAGGGAGGGAAAGCCTCTGCAGCCTCGGGAGGCCGAAAAACGGGCCTTCCAGAAATATCGGAAGTGCCCGTTTTCAGCCTCCAGAAGGTCTCTGGAGCCCGTGGGAAGCCGTTTTCTCCCTCCCAGAGGCCTGAGGGAAGCCTCGAGAGCCTCAGGAGGCTGAAAATGGGTCCGTTTCGGCATTTTTGGTATTTCCGGAAGGCCCGTTTTTCGGCCTCCCGAGGCTGCAGAGGCTTCCATCGAGGGCAAAAATGGCCTCAGACAGGCCAAAAATCAACTGGGAGGTGTGCGTGTGCACAGTTTGGCGCGTGCCCCAATGTTTGGCTGGGGCTTGCGTACCTGCACAAATTTCGCTGCATCAAGTCTTAAAGTGGCCAAGGTTGGCTGAGGAATTCTGGGAGTTGAAGTCCACAAGTCTTAAAGTGGCCAAGTTTGGAGACCTCTGGCATAGAGAGAGCAGAATTCACAAGGGGGCGGGGTGGCTTCCCAGCAAGAGAGCTTGGCATTTGAAGCGGGCATAGCCAGGCACCCCACCTGGGCACCCAGCAGGGCAATCCAGTGGCACGGCTCTGCTTTTAAGCCTTGCCAGCCTGCTGGCACACCGGTGGCTCTTAAAACACAGCGAGGCGGCTTCCACTGCAGCTGTACGGATAATAGGATGTGAGGATTTGCAGCTCGGCTGTGGAGAAGTCAAAGTCACTTTGAAGCTAAGCAGAGTAAACAGTTATATATATGTGTGTATGTGTGTGTGTGTGTGTGTATGTATACATATACATATACATATACATATACATATACATATACATATACATATATATATACATATATACAGGAACACAATGTTGCCAATCAAGACACACACAAAAAGCCACAAAACAGACAGAAGATATTAGAAACACCAACCAAGCAGAACACAGCAAACTCCAAGACCAATAAACACAGACCAAGACTCCCAACCAATCAGGATGAAGAAAAAACCATTCTGGCACAGCAGTAGGCTAGCACCAAATTTAAAACTGAAACGGCTGTGAAAGTCTGACTCACAGACGAACACAATACAGAAGCCTGATGATGGCAGATGAGATTCTGCCGAAACATTGATACAACTTTAAAAGCACAACTACAATGACATGGGAAAATACCTGAACAAAGCTGAATAACATACATACATATATGTGTGTGTGTGTGTGTGCTTTCTGAGGTTTTCGCGGGTATTTGTATGTGGATCTTTGGTTATTCGGGTTTTCTCCTGCGTAAAATTGGAAGTATTTTGGCAACATTTCGATGAAACCTCATTCGTCATCTTCAGGCTTGTGTCTTCGGCTTTGTGCTTCTTGGAGTAATGTGAGCTTGCAGCTGTTTTTTCTATTAACTGCCAGTGGGAGTGTGGCTTGACTGGGTGGGCTTGGCTGTGTTCTGATTGGGTGGGGGTGTTCTCATTGGTTGGGGGCCTGGCTGTGATCTGATTGGTTGGGGGTTGGCTGTGTTCTGATTGGCTTTGTTCTGATTCTGACGCGAAGCCAAACAACAGGATCACAGCTCACCAGCTCAAATCCCCTGACAACTAAGACTAACCTGAACACAACCAAGCCCCGACCTGAACAGAACACACCCCCAGCCAATCAGAACACACACACACACACACATATATATTCATAGATTTTCACGGGTACAGGTATGAAGGTCTTGGCGTGTCAATCCCGTGTAAGATTGAGAGCATCTTGGCAATGTTTCGACGAGGTCCCACTCGCCATCTTCAGGCTGGTGCTTTCGGCTTCGTGCTTGTGCGAGCAAAGTGTGATCGGAGCTGCCATCTCCCTATATATACTGGTGGGGAGGTTGGCTGTGTTGTCATTTCTTGATTGGTTGATGGAGTTGATGTTTGCAGATTGGCTGGCTTTTTCGTAAGAACATGTGTGGCTGAGGTATTGGCTGTGTGTCTATCAGCCTCCTGTGTTGTAACGACCTGGGTAATGGGCTGTGTGATGACCTTCTGAGTTCTATTGTTTTGACATCCTGGGTCTTGTGCTGTAATCTCCTGGGTCATAATGACCTGGATCATGGGCTGTGTGATGACCTTCTGAGTTCTATCTTACAGTTTAGATGCTCAGGAGGGGTTGCTTGGCTAAATGAATTTTTATTTTTATCTTTTTGTAGAAATGCAAGCCACTAAAGCTTGTCACTTTCATGTTTTATTCCCCTTGCAAACCAGGATTCTCCAAATGCACCTGCTTTAAGACAGGGTGAACTTGAATACCGAGAAGTCCACTAAACAACTGGTCATAACTCGAGAGCTATCTGTTCTCCAATGCCCCTGAAGGCAGGACAAGAAGCAACAGGTGGAAACTAAGCAAGGAGAGAAGCAACCTGGAACTAAAGAGAAATTTTCTCATAGTAAAAACAATTAATCAGTGGAACAACTTGCCACCAGAAATTGTAGGTGCAACTGGAGGTGTTTAAGCAGAGACTGGGCAGTCACTTGTCTGGGATGGTATAGTTGAGCAGGGGGTTGGACTAGAAGACCTCCAAGGTCCCTTCCAACTCGGTCATTCTGTTATCCTCAGCATACGTAGCTCCTGAAAATGTTTAAATTATGATGATTAGAAGCTAAGGGGGCTAGAACATTGACTCCTTTTTCACTTGGATTGGTTTTACAACAGCCCCATTTAACCAAAAAGACATGTTTGTTTGACAAGCGCTTTGAAATAATTGCAAATTTGCCAGCGGAAGAATAAATAAAGGGGTGTTTTTTTTGCTATTGTTTTAAAAGTAGGATCCTACATAACTTGGGTCCCTTCCAAGAGATGCTTGTTTCATTTGCATTTTTTGGCACCGAGGGAAGTGTCCTGCTTCTGTTTCGCAAACTTAAATCATCGATTTATTTTCTCTGCCATTGGATTTATGGCTCTGATGGCATCCCTTGTTTTGTCAGCTGGCATATTTTATCGCCTTAATATCGGTGGCTGTATTTTTAACATGCTAAGCCGGAGGGGGAAACTAACAGTTTAATGGCTGAGATGCAAATCTGGAAAGAAATAATTTGCAAAGGTTGATGGTATCCTTGACTTGCAAGCATTCACTTAGAATCGTGATGGCGTGGCACGCAAAGCCATTTGTACTGGCACACGAACTGCAAGCAAAATTACCCCACTGCGCACGCGTGCGCTTCACAGCTGCTTTTTGGCCAGTTTGAGGCCTTTTTTTCGGCCTCCCAAAGGCTTGAGGAAGGCTTCTGCAGGCTTCTGCAAGCTTTGCAGGCCGAAAACTAGGCCCGTTTCGTCACCTCCAGTATTTTCGGTGCAAAAACTTCTTTGCTTCCTGCAAAGAACTGCGGTTTCTCAGCTGGCTTTTATCTCCTCAGGGAAGGGCCATTACCTTGCAGCCTTACTCCCGAGTCGCCCATGCTGTTGCAGCTGCTCTTTGCTTCAAGCAGTCCTGCACACATGCACACTGGGCACAGGCTCCTCGGGAACCTCTTCCTCACTGCTGCCAGCCTCCACAATCTCCAAAGGCAGCACTCCACTCCCTGATAGTCCTCAATCCATCCCTGCATCCCATGCAGGCCCCTCATCCAAGTCCTCGCTCTCCGAGACCTCAGCTGTCCTCACCTGCTGCCAGCAAACCACAACAGGTTCGTGGATTCCTGCTTGAGGAGGGGGACTAGGAGATCACCAATGGGATTAAAATAGATATACAAGTTGCAGTTAAGTGATAATGCAGGTTGTCAAGCGTTTTTTGAGTGGGAGTGTGTGTGTGTGTCTGTCTGTTGTATCTTTGAACAGTGGCTAAGCAACTGGTCGTTAAACAAGGAGTACCCATATTAACTAAGGACAGTAAAAGAAAATAATAATCCACCAGTCTCGTAGCCGCTTTCCCAACTCACCCATTTGATTAAAAATCGAAATCTCCCACGAGCTGCTGATCGCATCATCAGACGCTTAGATCCACGCCCAGCCAAAACGTGGCAACCACAACTCCCAGAATCCCCAAAATTGTTCCTTTGCGGAGAATTCTGGGACATTTGTTCTCATGGCAGAAATGGAGGCGGAGGGGTAGAAATAGGAGGACTTTCATCCTTGGGAGTTAATTGGGTCAACCTGCCAGCGAACAAGATAAGAAGAGAAGGAATGTGGAAGCAAACACGTGGGTTTTTTTTGTTTTGTTTTTTGTTTTGGCAGTCAAAGAGAGCCGATCTCAGGAATTTGCTTTTCAAACCAAAAACAAAAAAGAGAGAGAGAGAGAAAGAGAGACAAATTGTTTTAAGCTTTGCATTCCTGGTTTAATGATTAGCAAACCGTTATCTATTAACAGCTTCCTAACAGGGGAGGATTTGTAGACTGTGTTAATCAAGGGTGGAATTCAAATTTGGCAGCAACCGGTTCTGTGGGCGTGGCTAAGTGGGCGTGGCTTTTTTCCGCAGGCCCCGTCCATTTTGGGGGGCACGCAGCACCCATCTCTGTGCTCCGTTTTGGGGTGTCCCTGGGGCTTCCCTGGGGCCCCGGAAGGCAAAAAATGGAGGGGAACAGCTGGTCATCGAAACAGCTGATCGTCGGGAGTGGTTAAAAAAAAGGAAGAAATACCCTAAGGAGTGAATGGGCGGGGAAGAACGGAGTCAGCGATGTCGGGCATGCGCGCAATGTTGCACATGCAGGATAAGGACTGACTGGGCGGGGAGGGGTGGGCGGAGAGGGGCGGGGCCAAGCCGGGGGCACATTTTGCCGGTTCTCCGAACTGCGCAGAATCATAACAACCGGTTCCATTGAACCGGTCTGAACCGGTCTCCCAGCCCTGGACTGTGCTAATCAGGGGTGGGCTTCAAAAATGTTAACAACCGGTTCTCTGCCCGGTTCCTGGGAGGACGTGGCCGTGGTGGGTGTGGCCTAGTTGGCCTCCTGCACCATATCAGGGAGGGGCGTTTCCCCCCGGGCTCCGGAGGCTTTCCTCAAGCCTGCGGGAAGGTGAAAACGGCCTCGCCTGGGCTCTGGAGACCCACCAGAGGCCTAAAATGGGCCCGTTTCCAGCCTTCCGGAGCCTCTGCGGAGCCCGTTTTTCGTCCACCCTGAGTCTCCATGCGGACCCTGCGCTTACTCGGCATCCCAAATGGGCTGTGTGGAGACTCCTGGAAGGGGAGGGGAGGTGTAGGAGGCACCAGCCAGCGGTGGGATTTGCCGGTTCACCAAACCAGCCGTAAAATTAGCTACCGGTTCGGTAGCAGTTTGCCTGAACCCGGGGAGAATTGGTTGCAGCCCAACCCCCCCCCTGGTGCTATTTGGATAGATCTGAGAAGCCAAGTTGCTAGTCCTCGTGATGACAGAAAGCAGGCTTGAGAGCAGCAACCAAAAAAGAAGAGGAGAAGAGCCAAGAGAGAGTCTTAAAATAAACACAATTATGGATACGGTACAGTACATTTCCACTTACGTCTACAATTGAGCTCCCGAAATTTCCATGGCTAAATGAGATGTTTGTTAAGTGAGTTTTGCCCCCATGTTACGACCTTTCTTGCCAATGCTGTTAAGGGAATCACTGCAGTGGATCAGTCAGCAACCCATTCGTTAAATGAATCTGGCTTTACCCCTTGATTTTGCTTGTCAGAAAGTTGCGAAGTGTGACCCTGGAGCACCGCGACCGTCATAAATAGATGCCAGTTTCCAAGCATCTGAATTTTAATCACGTGACCATGAGAATGCTGCAGCATTTGTAAATGTGAAAATAGTTATACATCCCTTCTTTTTAGTGCTGTTGTTAACCGTTCTGACCTAGGCTTGCCAAAATCACGAAGCAGACTCCTCATCTTTTTATTTTTATTTGAGTAATGTGAAATTCCTATCCTTCACATCCAGCAAAGTCCCGGTAAACAATCTTCCAAGGGTGAATGACAACCACAGACCTTAACGGGCTTGGAGAGTTGCCAGGCCGATTGCTTCCAAACGTCACATTGGAGCAGACAATAGTTGGCAAGGAGTCAGGAACAGACCTTCACTCTAATGAATCGAACTAACTGCCTCCTGCAAAACCCCACTCCCCTTTTGCTCCTCTATGGGAGGGGCCATTCCCCGTCCACCTGTGCCTTTCCTACTGAGTCGACCCTTGTTTCCTTAACTGTTCCCTTCCCCTGGCAGCTCTGTGCATGCGCACACTGGGAACAGGCTCCAGCTGTTCTTCTTCCCCACCGATCTCCGCCTCTGCCTCCGATGCAGAGCCCTCGTCCGAGCCTTCCCCAGACTCCAGGGCTGGCCCATGTTCCTCCCCAACCTCCTCGCTGTTTGAGCTCTGCTGGCCGCTGGCGGGCCACAACAGTAACTTCGAACAGTCACTAAATCAACTGTTGTAAGTTGAGGACTCCCTTTATTACAAAGGTCACTTCACCAGCGTGGCACTATCTCATCCTTAAATTTTGATGCCGTCCTTCGATGCGGTTTAGAATTGCGTCGGCTTTTTCACACGTGACTTGAAGCCTGGAGCAACCTTCCCAGGACTACCGACTCCGACTAACCATCTAAAATCTGGGTTTTTTTTAAATCACGGCAGCATTGTGGTTTGTGGCAAACATTCCTTCCTCTGAATGTATAATTTAACTCTGCAATTATGAAGAGGAATTCAACTTGTTTTCCGGCCAGTAAACATCCATTTTTACCCAACCCCGGCTATTAAATTTGCCCGGAGTTTTGCAATTGCAAGCAAACTCAGAGCAATTAAATCTAAAAAGCACATTCCTGGCAGACTGAACCATTCAAGGTCACTGCTGGTCTTGAACCGCTTTCCACGCCCCGCTGGGCCATCCGTCTGGGCATGGAAGAATTATTCCAGCATCTTGAGTAAATTTTTAATGACGGGCAGGTGAATGGGTCAGGTTCCATCCTCTCCGCTTTGGATAAAACGGCAGCATTGTTTCTTCATGCAAAAGTGCAAAGAAAACCGGCTCGGAGGTGGTAAGGTTGACAGCCTAACCCTTCCAAATCCATCACAGAAGAATTGAAAGAAAGAAAAAAAAAAGGGGGGGGGGGGAGAGCATGCACACAAAAAGAAAGCCATACAGGTAGCCCACAATTCACAACAGTTTGTTTGGGGAAATTGCAAGGGAAGGGGAAGGAAGTAAATTGATTAAGGGAAAGGAGAAGGTAGGAGAAGAAGAAAGAAGAGGGAAGGAAAGGAAAGGAAAGGAAAGGAAAGGAAAGGAAAGGAAAGGAAAGGAAAGGAAAGGAAAGGAAAGGAAAGGAAAGGAAAGGAAAGGAGGAAGCGAAGGGAAGGGAAGGAAAGAGAAGGGAAGGGGAAAGGGAAGGAAGAAAGGAAAGACAGGGAGGAAAGGAAAGGAAGAAAGGAAAGGGAGGAGGAAAGGAAAGGAAAGGAAAGGAAGAAAGGAAAGAGAGGAGGAAAGGAAAGGAAGAAAGGAAAGAGAAGGAGGAAAGGAAAGGAAGGAAAGGCAAGGGAGGGAGGAAAGGAAAGGAAGAAAGGAAATGGAGGGAGGAAAGGAAAGGAAGAAAGGAAAGGAGGGGAGGAAAGGAAAGGAAAGGAAGAAAGGAAAGGGAGGAAAGGAAAGAGAGGGAGGAAAGGAAAGGAAGAAAGGCAGGGAGGAAGGAAAGGAAAGGAAGAAAGGAAAGGGAGGGAGGAAAGGAAAGAGAGGAGGAAAGGAAAGGAAGAAAGGAAAGGAGGGAGGAAAGGAAAGGAAGAAAGGAAAGGAAAGGAAGAAAGGAAAGAGAGGGAGGAAAGGAAAGGAAGAAAGAAAGAGAGGGAGGAAAGGAAAGGAAGAAAGGAAAGGAGGAAGGAAAGGAAAGGAAGAAAGGAAAGGGAGGGAGGAAAGGAAAGGAAGAAAGGAAAGGGAGGGAGGAAAGGAAAGGAAAGGAAGAAAGGAAAGAGAGGGAGGAAAGGAAAGGAAGAAAGGAAAGAGAGGGAGGAAAGGAAAGGAAGAAAGGAAAGGAAAGGAAGAAAGGAAAGGGGGGGAGGAAAGGAAAGGAAAAGGAGGAGAAAGAACAGATCCAGCAACAATGCTATTATTCATTCCTGTGAAAAAGCACATTGTGCTTTCAAGGCCCGGACTCTTTCGCAATTGTCAGGAGCCGAGCACACAACACACACCAAGCAATGCCTCCTCCGTGCCATCCAGGGCTTCGCCCCCAAAACAACATCTGACTTCCAGGAGACACCAAGGCCAGTCAAGCGGAATGACATGGCAGTCATCACGTGGCCGTAATGCCTAGGGGTTAGAGCAGGGGTCTCCAACCTTGGCCCCTTTAAGACTTGCGGACTTCAAGCCCCAGAATTCCTCAGCCAGCAAACCCTTCTAGCACTGATGTTGCTACCTCGCTGAGCAATAAAACATCTGCAGGAAAACAACCAAGTTCAGAGAGTACCAAGGACCCCAGAGTTCTCCTCCTCTTTTCTCTCTCCTCCTCCTCCTCCTCCTCCAGCACTGATGATGTAACCTAGTTGGGTCATGAAACGTCTGCAAGCAAACAACCAAGCTCAGAAGGCACCAAGGACCCCACAGTTCTCCTCCTCCTCCTGCACCAACCCCACCCCCTTCTAGCACTGATGACGTTCCCTAGTGGGGCCATGAAACGTCTGCAAGAAAGCAACCTAGTTCAGAGAGGTCTAAGGACCCCACAGCTCAACCCTGAGCTACAACAAATATTATCTCCCATTGTTAATTTGCGAGTCGGAAAAGATGCCACCAGACCCACTCCTAGTTTTAAGCCTTCAGAAGAGATCTGGTTGCTTAAAATATCATCTGTGCGTCTCTTTATCAGCTTGAGTGATGCTTCAGTCCACAGACAGTAGCCATATCCTGTACGGTAAATAAAATTAAAGCACACAAGAGAACAGAATTGATGTACAAGCCACATCCAGCTTTACGGCTTCAGGACATCGCTCAAATTCAGATTTTGTGAGCTCAGGATGCAAAACAAAGCTAACTTTTGATGTAGCTCTTCCTTTGAATGCAGATTTTAGGTTTGTCTAAGGTAGCCAAGCAGGGATACAACTTCCAGGCCAGCAAAAATCTGCAAAACAGTTTTCAGAGGTGGTTTCTTTGTTTTTTGTTTTGTTTTTTAGGAATTTCCATCCAGGAAATTTTTTAGTTTGCAATCACTTTTTACTTGCTCCGAAAGACATTAGAATTGCATTTGCACAAAATTGGAAAAATGAGAAAATTCCGACAGAGGAGGAAACAATCAAGAAAATAATGGAATGAGATAAGTTTTATGGTTGGTTAGAAAAAAGAAGGGATCAAAACAATAAGAAATGATTAAATGTATATATATATATATATTATATAAAATGTAAATATGTGTTATGTTTTATATGTGAGTTAGCAATGTAAGACAACTATGTGGGTTAGGAGGATTGTACCATGTTCAATGTTTTTAATGTTTCTTTTGTTTTTGTCTGTGTTTGTTTAATAAAAAATTATTTTTTAAAAAAATTAAACAAGAAAATAATGGAATGTGCGGAAATGAGTAGATTAACAATGGCAATTAGAGAACAGGAAGAAAAAGAGTATTATAAGATTTGGAATTTAGTTTATGAATGGTTAGATAAAAGAACAAGAAACTGAAATATGTGGTAATAGTAATAAACATATGATTTTGAATGAGTGAGAGAATGAATATCACTTAGTAAGGATGGAATGTGTTCTTAAAAGATAATAATTATAATGTCAATGACAGTATAATAACTGACCAATACAATATAAAATGTTGATTACAATGGTTATAAACGTAAGTAAGCAAGAAATGTATGATAAAATCATTATGTGCACAACTGACACACTGTAGAAACTGTAAGATGGTTTTATTTGTTGTTTTTGTTATAAAAATAAAAAAATATATTAAAAAAAGACATTAGAAACATAGGGTCTTACCTAAATAGTATTGCAATGCAATCATATGGTTGATTTGCAATCATTCATTTAGCAACTGAAGCTAAAATTGCATAGAGAAAAGTGACTTACAACAGATCCTCGCACTTACAACCATTGCAAAGTCCCCTCAGTCAACTGATTAAAATTGGGATGATTGACAACTGCCATGGATTTACAACGCTTCCGGCTTCCCAGGAATCACCATTTCTGACCTTCCTAACTGGCTTCGGACGAGCAGATACGGATACAGATTAAGCGAGTTGGAAGGGACCTTGTAGGTCATCTAGCCCAACCCCAAACTGTGATTCACTTAAAAACCATGTGATTCACTTAACAACCATGGGATTCGCTTAACAAGCATGGCCCTATGGTCATGAAATTGGGCTTATCTTAGTTAGCAACTGCCTTGCTTAAGAAATAAGGACAGGAAGGAAGGACAAGGAAGAAAGAAAGAAAGAAAGAAAGAAAGAAAGAAAGAAAGAAAGAAAGAAAGAAAGAAAGAAAGAAAGAAAGAAAGAAAGAAAGAAAGAAAGAAAGAAAGAAAGAAAGAAAGAAAGAAAGAAAGAAAGAAAGAAAGAAAGAAAGAAAGAAAGAAAGAAAGAAAGAAAGAAAGAAAGAAAGAAAGAAGATAAATAACGACAGGAAGGAAAGACAATGAAAAAAGGAAAATAAAGGAGATAAATAAGGACAGGAAGGAAAGACAAGAAAAAAGAAAGAAAGAAAAGAGATAAATAAGGACAGGAAGGAAAGACAAGAGAGAAAGAAAGAAAGAAAGAAAGAAAGAAAGAAAGAAAGAAAGAAAGAAAGAAAGAAAGGAAGAAAGGAAGGAAGGAAGGAAGGAAGGAAGGAAGGAAGGAAGAAGATAAATAACGACAGGAAGGAAAGACAAGAAAGAAAGAAAGAAAGAAGGAAGGAAGGAAGGAAGGAAGGAAGGAAGGAAGGAAGGAAGGAAGAAGATAAATAACGACAGGAAGGAAAGACAATGAA
Source organism: Notechis scutatus (assembly GCF_049901735.1). Classification (NCBI taxonomy): domain Eukaryota; kingdom Metazoa; phylum Chordata; class Lepidosauria; order Squamata; family Elapidae; genus Notechis; species Notechis scutatus. The sequence continues at coordinate 3,317,772 of NC_142013.1, read as the reverse complement.
AAAAGGAAAATAAAGGAGATAAATAAGGACAGGAAGGAAAGACAAGAAAAAAGAAAGAAAGAAAAGAGATAAATAAGGACAGGAAGGAAAGACAAGGAAAAAAAAGGCTATTTAAAAGGATTTAAAGGCAGTTTCACCTGGGGATTAAATCAGGTGGCAAACAGGATATGGGAAGAGAGAGAGGGAGGGAGAGAACAAACAGCCCTGAAAAAGCCTCTTTAATTCCTGCCAGTCATTTCCTTCCTCTTTCCTTCCCTCCCTGCCGTCAAGGCAGAATTATAATTCATTTAAGGAGCAGAAATACGTCCCCGTGGATGAAGTTATCTGTGACGGCAAAGCCACGCAGGCACCGAGGAGGAAAACCTGCCACGATGGGTGTACCGTCTTCAGCAGGAGGGGCAGCAGGTGCGAGGGGGGGAAGAAATACCTCGCCCCCACGACTTAACATGATACAGGTTGGTCCTCGACGTACAACCGTTCATTTAGCGACTGTTCGAAGTCACATTGCCGTTGAAAAAAAGGAAACTTAGGAAGTTTTTCACCTGTATAACCCCAGGTTCACGCGATCCAAATTCAGAAGCTGGGCAGCTGGTTCCTACTTAAAACCATTGCTGTGTCTGCATGTCCCAAAGGAAGGAAGGAAGGAAGGAAGGAAGGAAGGAAGGAAGGAAGGAAGGAAGGAAGGAAGGAAGGAGATAAATAAGGACAGGGAGGAAAGACAAAAGAAAGAAAGAAAGAAAAGAAAGAAAGAAAGAAAGGAAGGAAGGAAGGAAGGAAGGAAGGAAGAAAGGAAGGAACAAAAGGAAGGAAGGAGATAGAGGTAAATAAGGACAGGAAAGAAAGACAAAGAAAGAAAGAAAGGAAGGAAGGAAGGAAGGAAGGAAGGAAGGAAGGCAGATTCCCTTAATGACCGTGTGACTGACTTACCCACTGCACTGGTTCGCTTAACGACTGTGGCGAGAAAGATTGCAAAATGGGGCAAAAGTCACGGAATTCGACGTCTCGCTTAACCACGGAAACGTTGTGCTCCGTTGCGGTCGTAAGGCGAGGACCACCTCCGCTTAGAACCACTGGTTTCATAGTGACCACTCGAAGTGACAACAACCCTGGGGTGGGGGGGAAAGGGGGGACCGATGATGCCTTTTCACACTTACAGCCATGAAATCACTTGCGGTGAGTTGAAGTCCACAAGTCTTAAACTTGCCAAGCTTGAAGACCGTTGACCTATACGAAAGAACACGCTGCTATTTTCTCCAAAATCTCTGTTGAACTTGCTAGTCTCCCCAGGTGGCCTACCAAACCCTTGCTGAGATCCACCACAGGCCAAGGTGGGCTAGAGGGCGTATGGGTCTTAGCCACGGTCAAGATTTCAAATGTAAATAATGCTGGAAATTCTCAAACGGAGATTTATTTTTTTCTCTGCCCTCTGCCCATCTTGGTTGCGGCTTGAGAAAGATTCAGGATGGATAAATCAGGGGGTTGGACTAGAAGACCTCCAAGGTCCCTTCCAACTCTGTTTATTCTACTGTATATTAATTCTAAGAAAATAGAGAAGCATCCTCTTTAGACCTGTCCTTGATCGCCACCTGCTGGTGGATGCAGGTTTATGCTTTAGAATAGATAGATAGATAGATAGATAGATAGATAGATAGATAGATAGATAGATAGATAGATAGATAGATAGATAGATA